>NW_009625365.1:3258-5701 GCF_000690535.1 Cariama cristata | reverse complement strand
GTGCGTTGTGGGCTGGTGTCTCTCTGCGGCTGCACCCCGTTTTCTGCCAGTCTTTCCTCCAAGGGCTGTGGCACACGGTGCCCTTCCTAACCCTGCTCTCCTCCTCCAGCTCCGGTGTGTATCCTAACGAACAGCAAGTTCCCCATATGGGCAAAGAGGCTGGTAAGTCATGTGGCCGCACCCAGAGATGCAATTTAATTTAGTTTTATGGGGCCAGATGAAGATCCCTTTGCTCCATCTCCACTGGATCCTGTCTCTTCTTTCTCCCCTTTCCAGCTAGGAGAGGCAGAGGACAGGGACAGCGTGGCTGCCAGCCCCGGGGGGAGCTACCAGCCGCGCGGGCGATGGGCAGATTGCGCGGAGAGGGACCCCATCAGGACCCTGTCGGAGGCAGACCCCCCCTACTTCACCCCCCTCAAACCCCACCTCAAGGGTGACACGGAGCTTGAGCCTGGCAGTCTGGAGCACCTGATTTCAGAGGTCAGTCATGGGGCCAGACCCTATGCCCTCCATCAACCCTTGCTGGACTCTGGTTTTTAACTGTCCCTGGAGAGCCCCTGCCCTTCAGCCACCGTCTTTTGAGGAAAAATCCAGCTATGGACATCAGCTCCCTGTCTCCAGCAGGCAGAGAGCTCTCCTAGCAACCTCACCGAGGACTTCCAGCTCTCCGAGCTTTTTCTGGATGAGGAAACTGAACGGGGACTGGAATCGCCGGATACGACCAGGACCAGCCGGGAGGAGCTGTGCGTGCTGGAGACAAGCAGGTCAGTGCCAGCCAAAGCCGATAGCCCGGCGGGGAAGCAGGTGCCGTGTTTCACTATCGGTGTTAAGCCAACACCTCCCTGCTAGTTTGGGCTTTGCTTAATGTCACCGTGCTGAGTCCTGGCTCACACTGAACTCCATCACACCCTCATCCCCATCATGCCCTCTTCCCCATCGTGGCTTTTCCCTTCACGCCAAATTTCAGAGCATTTTGGCAATGCCAGAAGGCACCAGCCCAGCACCGCGGGGCAGGACTGGGCTCCTCTGCTCACACCAAACCTCCTGTCCAGCCCCTAAAGCCCTGTTGGGGCCAGAGGAGGGAAATTTGGGGGGGAACTTAACCTGGTCCCAGCTGAGCACTCAAATACCAGTGCACATCCCAGCTTGGAGCAATGGCAAGTGCAGGCCCGGCTGTGGCATCCGGTGCTCGGCCATCGCCAACCTACTCACCTTCCCTCAAGGCAACGCGTGATGGAGCTGCCGCTGCACCCCGTGTACCTGGAGGAGCTCAGAATCAGCCGGGACAACGCCTTGTCCCCCATTTCGCTCTGCCTGGGAACGCCAGTGCCTTGCTACCAGCCGGAAGGTAACACCGGGAGAGTGGCCAGGGCTCCGGGAAAGTGCTGTGAGCACCAGCTTTGCCAGCGCTAAACCCTGGTGACTGAGCAAAAAGCTTGAAGGTGGCTTTAGCTCTTGGCAGGGAGGGCTTAGGATAAAAACTGCCCGGTGCTAACGTCTGTTGTGGTGGGCTTTCCTTCCTGGCTCTGTCCCAGCAGACAAGGACTCGCTGGGCTCCGCTAGGGAGGTGGAGGAGCCAGATGAGAACGCACCGCAGAGCAGCTCCCTTCCCCAGACCCCTGAGCAGGAGAAGTACCTCAAGCAGCACTTTGAGACGCTGGCAGATGCTGACGCTGAAGGTAATGAGAAAAACCATGAGCGGACAGTGCCTGCGTGTTCGGCACAGCCGATCTGGGCAGATCCCAGCAATGGCTGAGCTAACGCTTCCCACCTTGTGGCCGCAGAGAAGTTCGATGGCTCCTTAAAGGATTTGAAACCGCCTGAACCTGGGAATGAGGAAAAAAACTTGTTCTTGAACCCACGCTTGAGTATTTCAGCCCGGTTCCTCTCGCGGTGCCAGAAGAACAGCAGGTGGGCGCCAGGTGCCACGTCTGTCCGTCCGTCTAGTGGGGATCCCAGTCTGTCCCACTCCCAACACCTTCTCTTGTCCTGCAGGCTGGCGGTGGCCTTCCCCTCACGGGCACGGCCCCGGCCACAGAGCCCTGCCCGTATCCAGGGGCCACTCGGGGACCAGCTGAAAATGCCCAAGAAGTTCCAGGAACCGGAGGTGAGTCGGGTTTCTGCCTAAGGGAGGGGGAAATCTTTGGGAGAAATACCCCCAAAAAAGGCATTTTCATTCCTTGGGCCTGGCTCAGCGGCACTTCCATCAACTTTTTAGAAACTGCTGGATGAAAAACCTGGGGAAACAGGAGAGGAAACAGGCTCCAGTGCTGGCAAACCCACAGGTGAGCGTTTGAGGACAAAAAGGGGCCTCCTTTGCCCCAAAACTCCCTCCCGGCTAGGGACTAGGTGTTGTTTTGTCCCCTCTCGGAAGGGGCGGACATGGCTGACGGCAGCTGTGGTGCCCGCAGGATCCCACCTCCAGGCTGAGACCTTCACCATG
>NW_009625365.1:1699-3227 GCF_000690535.1 Cariama cristata | reverse complement strand
CGGGCAGTTGGTGTGGAGCCACTTCCAGGAGACGCTGGGGCTCTATGACCAGGTCGGTGCCTCCCAACGGGGGACACCCCCCCCCACCGCCTTAACTCACAGCATTTTGGGGGGATTGTTTGCTGCTTCTACCTCCCTTGGAGAACCAATCGCTGATGTATTTTGGCCACGTCTGTGGGGTCAGACCCCCGAAAACTGCCCCTCACGGCTCATTTCAAAGTCGAGGTGCCAGGGGAGCGTTTTAACCACTCGGCAAATAATCAGGGTGACCAACAGACCCTCTCCCGCAGGTGACCCTCTGCACTGAGGCCACCAAGGAGGAACTCCTCCAGGCAAGGACCGCGCTGGCTGGCCTTTTCGGCCGGATGAAAGCGGAGCTGCGCTCCCGCACCATGATCTGTGACGCCGACGTCGCCACCATTACTGACACCCCAGCATCACCGCCACCACCGGACCCTGAAACTCTGGCACTGCTCCGCACCTACTCTGACTCCCTGGTGGAGATGGTCCGGAGGAGGCTGGAGGGCAGCAGCCCCGAAACACTTTAAATCAAGGTATCAGGGTGCCCACCTTCCTTCCTGGTTAAATGTTTTCTTTTTTTTTAAGCAATTCTCTAAGTTTTAACTGTTTTCGGGGCCCGTGGATGTGTATTCTTCTCTGGTTTCCATCTCATCCACCTCCGAGCCGCCCAAACATCCAGTGAGCACCCTGGCAGCCGCGTCCCCTCTTGGCCCTGACCCTGTTCCACACCACCAGGGCAGAAGCGGCCATCATTGCCGATTTTTAAAGGTTGTTAAAATAATAAATATCTTTGAACCAAAGAGAGGGGTCTTGGGGTTGGTGGATTTGGCCCTGGACAACCTCACCCAGACCCATGAGGCTTTCATGGGGCTGCTGGATGCCAGGGTACCCCTGTTGCACCAGAGAGCAATTTGGGGTTCAGTGAGGAGATATGAGGTGGCTGGAGAATGGTTCAGGGTGCCCAGGGGGTGATTCGGGGCCCAACCAGGCAATTTGGGGTACAGGGGCAAGGAGATTTTGGGCAAATCAGGGCTTGATGGAGTGATTTGAGACACAGTGAGGGTGATATAGGGGGTTGATTTGGGGTATCCAGAGAGCAATTTGAGGCACCAGGACTACACAATGGGGCCTGATATGGGCAACTGGGGATGCAAACTGGAGCCCAGTGGAGTTAGTAAGAGCCCGATGGGGGCATTTGGGACTGCTATGGGATGATGTGGGGCACCAAGAGGCAAACTGGGGCACCAGGGTTACAACTTAGGGCCCACCAGGGACAATTTGGGGCCCCACAACTACAATTCTGGGCTCAGTGGGGCACTTTGAGGCATGAGGGATGAAATGTGGAGCCCATCGGGCACAATGTGGGGCTTCGCAGCTACACTTCAAGGCCCATGGGGACATTTTGGGGTACCAGGGATGCAATGTGGGGCCTGTCACATGTGATTTGGGCCCTGCAGCTGTGACATCTCCACAGGCAGACACCCCCCACCCCGTAGCCACACACACC
>NW_009625365.1:1381-1643 GCF_000690535.1 Cariama cristata | reverse complement strand
TCCCCGCTCCCGGAGCTGCCTGCCTCCACTGCACACAGCTATGGACACATCCCACTGCCCAAAATAACCATTATTGCAACCAAAATGACAACCCGGTGCATATGGAGGGGATGGATCCGGGGTCAGGGGGCACAGGGGCTGCCGAGGGGGGAGGTTTTGGGGCGATTTTGGGGGCTGAGAGCATCTCTGGGCGCTGTCACTCGGTCCAGCGGTGGCCGCAGTGTGGGGCGGTGCAGACGTAGTAGAGCCTCATGGCGTCCTG
>NW_009625365.1:0-1333 GCF_000690535.1 Cariama cristata | reverse complement strand
GACAGTTTTAGGAGGGTGCAGGGCTTGAGGGGGGTCACCTCACCTCAGCTCTGGCACTGTGTGACTGGAAGAAGACGGCCTCCTTGTGCCCACACCTGGCGGAGAGAGGGACAGCAGTGATGGTGTAAGAGTCCCATGGGGGATGCCAGAGCTATGGCAGGGGCAAAGTGGGACACCGGGGCTAGGGAGGGGCCAGGAGGCCCCCCAGAGCTGCGTGGCGGTGGGGGGCCAATGTCCCTGTGGGTGTCTCCACATCCCCAGGGGGTCCCCAGCATCCCCCCGGGGTTCCCCACGGGGTTCCCCACATCCCCATGGTGGGACGAAGGGGGGTCCCCACGTCCTGGCTCACTTCTGGCAGGGGTGGTCCTCAGTGCGGGGCAACGTGGGGTCCTGGGAGACGTCAGCGATGATTTGCGTGAGCTCACTGCAAGGAGACAACCCAGGGCATTAATTACCTCCCTTAATTACCACCACGCTATTAATAACTCCAGCATCAACCTCATTAATTACCCTAAATAATTACCCCTATTAATTGCCTCTACATTAATTGCCCTCTACCTTATTGTGTCCCCTTATTAATTACCTACCAGTTGCCCCTCGATTGCTCTTATTAACCGCCCCAATTACCTCTTTACTAATTATTCTTATTAACTACCCAAGAACTGCTCTCCATTATTAATTCTACCCATTAATTGTTCTGCATTCACCATCCCTTATTGCTTCCCCTTATTAATCACTCATTATCTTGTGCTAATTATTCTCTTATTAATTACCCTAATTCCTACTTTAACTAATTATCATCTTGTTAACTACCCCACCAGTTCTTTTTAATTGCTTTTCCTTTATTAATTAGTGTCTACTGACACCTCCCCCTGGGATGGGAGATGCTGGGACCAGGACCACTAACAAACTCACTCCACTTCGTGGGTGATCTTGTTGACGTAGATGCAGCTGTTGTCGGCCTCTTGCTGGTAGTCACAGTTGCGGCACTGGGGGAAGAGCAGGGGTTACAGAGTGGTCGCAGTACCAAACTGGGAGGGGTGGGGCATGCCTCATGAAGCACTGGGGCTGGTCCCAGTCCCCCAGTGGGGGCTGCAGGGGGTGGGCACAGCCCGCTATCATGGTGGGACTGGTCTCAGTATATCCCCAGCACTGATCCCAGTACCGCATTGGGGCTGGGGGCACACAGGCCAGTACCCTGGGACTGGTCCCAGTGGCTGTGGTGTGGGAGGCACTTACGGCGTAGAGCAGGATCCGGTTCTCCTTGTCCTCCTTGGGGTACAGCATGTTGTTGCTGGGGGCGGGAGGGGTGTGCGTTACTGCAGGGTCTCTG
>NW_009625364.1:0-52936 GCF_000690535.1 Cariama cristata | reverse complement strand
GGTGGGGAGCGGCGCGCCCCGCGGGTGCCCGGCACTGCCGAGCGTGACGTACCCGTGTCACGGGTAACTACCGGCGTTACCGCTCCGGCTTCAGCTAGATCTTCGGTTCGCTCTCCGAGCATGACGGCACTTCAGTCTTTGCTCGGTGACAAGCTGCTCCTTTGCGGTATGCAGAGAACAGACCTGGCAGTACGTGCTACTTAACCCGTGTCAGCACAGAGCACCTTTCCAGCTGTGCCGTGCGATGAGGAGATGACATTGCACAGCAAAATACAACTCGTTCTGCAGCTAATATTTTGTCCAGTGCTTAACAAAAGTTGAAAAATAGCCAACGACAAAGCACTTACACCTTTTTGTTTTCATAGGGGAAAAGTAGAACATTGGATTTTAGTATAAATGTTCTTTTTCTGACTAGTTCTAAGATTACAAATCTTGAAAAAATATTATATTTGACCATTCTATGTTAATATTATTCATAATACGGACATTGGCTAGTATAATACTGTATATATTATAATACAGATACTGCACTTCAATAGTATTTTTCTTCTCCCTGTATGCCCTTCTCATTAGTGCTCTGGTTCTTTAATAAAGATTTTCTTCTGCTTTTGTTTTCTGCTGCTTCAATAGACATTAAATAACTCTGAAGCTGCCTGTTTTGACAGACCCTAGAGGTTGTTCACACCCTGAATAACCACATGCCATTATCAGGCACACCCCATTCATCTGTGTATGTTTCTGAAATCAAAAAACTGGATTTTCCATGGTCCAGTTTTCAAAGAGATGGTGTTCAATGAATTGATCAGTAAGAAGAATCTCAAGAACAATCCCACCTTATGTAAGTCTCTGACCCGTTTTCTCTTTTGGCACTCCACTTTCTTTTCTCACGCTCCTCAGATTGTTTGGCCACTTCCTAGGTAAGGAGGAAAGTTGACTAATTCCTCTGTATGTTGACTGTTCCTGCTGTCAGGGCAGAGTAACTTTCTGCATTTAGTGTGTACCCTCAGTTTAAGTGCAAAAGAACTTCATGTTTTTAAAAACCAGCTACTTCTTGGGCAAAACCATTAAGTGACTGCATCTTCTAAATGGTAATGGAACTCCCATGTTGAAAAGCTGTGAGATGATTCAACACTATAGTACTGTTTCAACTGAACTGAAAACTACTGTATCTGACGGTATATTAGTTAGAATAATTACAGAAGTTGGTGTGATGTTGTCATCCCTTCTAATAAACTTTGCTGGACCACCAACAGTTAAGGAACTGTTGTAACATTCTCTTTAAAATCTCATTTGAAAACCAGTACATGCTATAGTCTAATTCTTTTGGCAAGTACTAATGCCATGAAGATTGCAATCTATTGAATAGCTGACATGGGCTAATAGTAGAAACTCAGCAATGCCAGGGAGAAAAGTGACATCAGGGAAATAACCTAAAAAAAATTTGTTAGTGGTGGCAATTTCCAATAGAGACTGGGGAATTGTCTAAAAAAGCAGCTCACTGAATAATGCCAGTCTCACTTAAGAGGGGAGAGGTTATACTTACGTTCTTACACTATCACTTTTCTTATTCAAATGTCAGTTGTTTACTAAGCGCGTTTGAAATGCTGATCACTAGAAACACTGTAGGCTCTAAACTTGAGTGCCTGCAGGCCATGTTCTGCAGTGACAGTTTTATGATGACTAGACTTAAGATAGTTGGGTTTTATGAGATACTGGAGATATCATTTGTCCTAGGGTTCTCAGTTTTTAAAAACAAATTCTGGACCCCTATGGCACTTTGGGTTTTTTAACAATAGAAAATCAGTTCTGTCTTCGAGTTTCAAAAGATGTTGACAGTCAAATGCTCTTTTTTTATTTTTCTATTTTTATGAAGTTCCCAACTTTGTCCGGAACTCAAAACTTTGCTCATATAAAGCGAATGTAACTATCATACACAATAAACAGAGGGCTGCAACAGAGAATACCAAGTAAGTGGGCTATTAACACAGTATTCATGTCTCTCCTACTGAATAGTGGAAAGAAAAAAAATTTAAAGAAAAGATCCCCAGCTTTTTCAAGCTGATCTGTGAAGACAGCAGTTAACGAAGTGGCAGGTTATTAATTGCACACTTGCAATAATGTCATCCTTTGTCGATGGTTTGAGGTAAAACAATCATTTATCTGGAGGCATTAATCCGTGTGACAAGCTGCATTTAGTGAATGTACTCGGTGCCATTGTATACTCAGTATAAATGTTTGCAGATTAATACCCAGTTCTGACTACTGTTAGCATAACCTTCAAGTTACGCTAGTAGTGAGAACTGCTAATTCCAATTGCTATTTGAAGGAGAACCTCTATTTTGGGTAGAGATGTGGAGTTCCAGGCAGGTTATTAACTATGGGTTTTTCATGCAAGTTAAAGTACTAAAAACAAAGTCCTGCCTGTTCTGAAAAAGCAGTAATATCCCATGGCATTTTTCGTAACAGTCAGGAGTTGTCCTACATGGCTTTGGGAAAATCTCCATGCCTCCACTCACACGGTAGGATAGTGCTGGTGGTTGTTTTCCTGTATTCATGAGGTTGCCAGAAATATGGAATACAAATATTTTGGGATGAAAGATGCTGTAGAAATGTAATAGACCATATGATACTCAAACAGGTATGCCCATTATTGCCTGTGGTTAAAGCTATTAGAAGTGTTAAACAGACCACCAGAGTCTTACGATATTTTTCACTGTTGTAAAGGTCTGCTTACAAGGTCTTTCTTTTTAAATTTATTCATATATAACAGCGTATTAGTGGAATTTTGTGATTTAAGGATGTAACCTGAATGCTCTCTTAATGTAGTTTTGTACACAGAAAATCATACTGTATCACACAGTAGTTGTTTAGAATAATATTGTGCAAAGTAAGTGTGAAATAGAATATGGAATTGAAGGGTGTTTTCCTTGTTAAATTAATTTTATGATGAATAATTAAAACATATTAGAAAGCTGAGCTGGTTTATTCTGCCAGTGTAGCAGACGTGATAAAAATCAGTTTTTTACCCTTACAGTACAAAGACAAAACAAGGAATTATTATATGACTCTTGCTTTTGTTTAAATGAAAACTAAATCTATATGTAATTTTTTTCTACAGAGCAGGCAATCAGCTTATATCGCATCCTGTTGAACAGTTGCCTTTTCAGTGTTTGCATTCCAGCACGTGGGTGAGGTTTTGGGAAGCATGCACGCACACGCATATAGCCACTCAAAGTATTGCTGTAGGCACAGGGACAGGTTTTTGTGCCCATCTAAACAGCGCGCGTAATTGAAGAACACTATACACATATATCTCATCTATGAATACATAAGAGGAGTAGTAAGCGTTCTGTTAACGCCTTTTTTCTGAGGAGCTTGGGGAGCTCTTCTAAACAGTAAAATGTTACCACCATAAAGAAGTTAAAATTATTGTTCGTATTTCTCATGTTAAATAACCTCGGTGCCTGGAGATTATGCAATTTGCTAAAATCACAGCTAGTTAACTGCACAATTGAGATAGCACTTCTTTCTATCACAACTAGTTGTATTCTCTACTCGCATCAGCAGATGATCTTAAAGAAAACTGGATGGCAATAATAAAAGGCATCTGCCTGGGTGGGTGCTATATTTTTAAGTACTTGGAAAATTATAAAACTGGTTTTAAAATGAGTAGGCTCAAAATTTGCATCAGAGATTTACCAAGTAGGGCACTGATACATGGATTTGATAAACATCTGAGCATAAAGACATCCTATGCAATATGTTGGTGGATTTATATTCAGTTTATGGTAGGGCTACTGATTTTTTTAAATTAGTAGAGCATACAATAGATTGGAACAGAACAGAACAGTTGGGAGGGACCTACAATGATCATCTAGTCCAACTGCCTGATCACTTGGAGTAGTTTAAGTGCAATATATAAAAGAATTATTTATCTCCTCTTACACAAGGAAAAAGTAGAAAATAATTCAAGTTAGGACTCTCCTATCTATGTGGCCCAAAGTAATATTAAAATTACCCTACAGCTGGGTTTGTACTGGTGATAAATATCATCTTTGCAATGGAGTCCAATTACAGTAACTAAAGCGTCACAGACTCCGCTAACCTAAACAGGATTACACAGATAGTACCATTTAGTCTTTGTGTTTAATGTTATGTTTTAATAATTTATATGTAGGTCATATCTATGCTGGCCATCTACACAAAGACAGGTTTCACCCTGAGAAGAGGACGGATCATGTTATTCTGAATTGTAAGCAATGAAGTTGTCTGTTTAATGGTTTGGCCTGATAAATGAACTACAAATAAAACTACAAAAAGGTACCCGATATACTCTCAGAGATAGGACTAAGTAATTTTTGCCTTTTATAGAAGGTTTTCCCAATAGTTGCTACTACATATAATAGTAAATGCAGGGTCAGATCCCAAAATATTTTCTTTTTTCATTAATACTGTGCCAAATATATCTTGCTCCTAATGTGTATATTACAGGCATTTGCTTTCTTAGAGATACATTGTCCTTTGGGGTCATATTTAAAATTAGCATGATACTATGGTGCATTCCCATTGCTATCATTATGTTTTTACTCTGCTAGTGTTTCACTTTTGCCTTTGGATCATCAAGGTGAATGTTTTACCACATTACATGTCATGATTTGTAAGTTATTTTGTTTGTTGAACAGTATTTTTGGGAATGCATTACATAACAATTAGTGAGGTATTCATGTGGAATAACATTGCACTTGAGTAATATTAGACAGCTTCAGATGTAGTGAGTGATTTAAGATATAGAATCACATATGCCCTGAAGTATCCTGTTGCAATGTTAATTATTTTTTAAAACAGCTTTCTCTAATGCTTTCAAATCACGTTAACCGTAGTAGTTGCAATGAAGGATAGATAAGAATGAATTTAAATGTTAATCTTACCTAGGGTTTAGAAGAAACAAGTTCACTAAATTGCTATCATGCACTAAATTTACAAATTATGAATGTTCATATATAACAGTATGCTGTGCAAAAATCCTCAAGTCTAAACACTAAAAAACATTTATGAAGAAAAACACCTTTGGAAAAAAACACATTCATAATATTTGTTCAAGTGATTAGTAATGCATTAGCTCATGTCTTACTGCATCACATAATAACACTACAAGAAACATAATCTTTTTCTATTAGAAAAATACCCTTAGATCCAAAAGAGATTTGGGAATTTCTTCAACAGAGATACAGAAAATGTAGCAATAGCTAAGCTATCAGTAGGGGAGTTATCTTAGGTCCTGAAAGCTATATTACTATGGTTGTACTGTATCATGAAAGCAAGATACATTAGCCCAGGAGAAGCTTTATGCTGTACAAATTGGTATCTCGTGGTACTTCAGCTAGCTTGCTCAGAACTAGCCTGGGTAGCTTTACAGGGCTCACCCTTTCTGGATGTCCTCTGAGGCACCACATACATTTAGGTGGAATCTACTGCCATATGTTAAGATGCTTTTGAAGCATGGAGAGAGAGTTAAATATTTAACTCATGTTATGAACTGCATGCTCTGATTAGACAACTGAATAAATGCGGAGGAGAAAGGGAAGAGGTGCTCCTCCTCTGGAATGCTAACAACAAGAGTCGCTGCTCTGTGTGCAGCACGCTTATTCAGGTATGCTTTAGGGACATACTGCTGCAATGGACCCTACAGCAGAGCTCCGAAGAGAAGTATTTATCATGACTATTTTAAACACAAGATAGTACTGAGATGTTCAGCACAGACAAATCCAAGATAATTCTGGTCACATATGTGCATACAGTGAATTCTAGGGGCCTGGAGAAATCTGTTTGTCAAAAAAAAGGCTCATCCCACCTTCAAATGGTGGCAGTTTCAAGAACACAACACAGCACCAAGTTCTATTTAAGTTACACTGTAGGCACATATGCCACTTCATACATCCAGAAATTATTAGTGCCCTAAGCTTTTAGAAAGCTGGAATTTTGTTTCAGTAAACTTTTGAATAAAAGTCATGAACAGATACTTACATAAAGGTTTCAGCCAGAGTACCTGGCAGAGTTTACTCTAAACTGTGGTAATTCCCACAACCTTTTCAAACAAATTTTCCAAGCATATCACTTATCGCTATGATTCTAAGAAGCAAGAATGAACACGGACGGGAGCTGAAGGCTGTGTATTACAGCCGAATGTGGCTTTCTGTCTAGTATTTGCCTCATGAAGGGGAGAAGAAACATCAATTACAGAAATTCTTTGAGGTCTTCAGCTGAAAATTATTACTGACCTGAGTTTGAGAGTTTGCATAAGCAATTTTGAGTAATTTCAAAGCCCACCTTTGACTCTGTTTCTTTTCTACAGTTTGCCCGTGTGTCATTACAGAATTACCTTGTTGGTGAGCACCTATGTGTAGTCAACACAGCTTGTGCAGACACGTCAAAGACAGTTTGAAACTAGCGGCTGCATGAAGCTCAGCATGGACTAACAATTCATTTTCAGAGCCAGGTTTCCTGGAGAATGTAGAAGCAAAATGCTTTCTCTCTTTGGCTATGCTTAGCAGCAGTACACAGGACAGGATAGCTCAAGGGTAACACAAGTGTATTCTCTGGTATGCACCAGTATATATCTCACTCTATCTGCCCTGCAAACAAACAATGGTAATAAGCACCAAAGTAGTCTCAAACGTAACAGTAAGCCCATAGCAATACAGACCGAGAAAGCTGTCTAGCCTTTGTGTGTGTTGTATAAAAACATAACTTGTATGCATATCTATTTGCTATTGATTTAGAAAACTGCGATGTATATATTCAGCATCTTGAAATGTTTCTAATTTAAGCAGTTAAGTGTTAGGTAAGTTTAATTTTGTTTAAGAAACATATGGAGCATTTTCTAGCACTAGTTTTCCCTTTTTTTAATTGAGGGATTGTGTCTATACACCATGAGAAACACTCATGAGCTGCTGTTATTTCATTCTTCCTTCCCTCTGAACTGCTATGCTAAAGTCACTGCTTATTATCCGCTGAGTATGGCACAGCTTGGAAAGTTTCATTTATATCTTGAAACAGTCAGGAGGGAAAGAAAGGCTTAACAATCTAGTGTGGGTTTGTTCTGTTTACTATGGCATAAAAATAAATAGAATTATGCTTAGAATTCTTACATGCTAATTACTATGTATACATGCAGCAGTTTACATTGCTTTTTATGGTACATTATTCACTCTGGTTAAGTACTGTGTACTAATCAGAGACAAAGGTTGAAATGTCCAGATATTTTCATTAAAAATAAAGTAAAAAAATAAACCAGCTGGGCTAGAGTTTTAAATGCTCCATATGGAACCAGCATACAGAAATGCCTTTGGATCAACCAATTTGACTTGGGCATTAGACGAAATTTAGAAGACTGCAATGTTCTATGGATAACAGCACAATTAAAATATCTGAAGATTCAAATTCAAAGTAGGTCGTTAAAGGTATTTTTAACCTTTTCATTGGAAAAGAAAAACCCAACTAAATACAGCAAAAAGATTTTGAATGTGTCAGTCAGTCCCACTCCATGACCAAGGTGTAGCTCCAGTGTGACACGATTATGCCAGGAGATGTGAAATTGCCATTGTCATTCTATACTGGAGCCATAGACCACTCAACTGCTGTAACAGCACTACAGCTATTTCTGACTTTGTGGAATGGGGCCCATGTTTTTCCCATAAATAAAAGTTAGAAAATGCAAGGAGCACCAGTTTTATCTCCCCTATCTCTTCCTGGAGAAGACTGAACAAGTTAATGGGAAAGAAATCCATCATGAGTTATTAAATACGAAGCACGATCTCTGGCTCAGGAAGTTCCTGAACCACAGATTGTTTGATGATAGGAGTATTTGAGGAACTATATATGCTTTCCCTTCATTTATAGTGTTCCCTCAACATGCATTTTTGGATGTTGTCTGAGACAGGATACCAGGCTAGATAAGACATTCACTCTGACATAGCGAAGCCATTCTTGTGTTCTGAGGTTCTTTAGATATATTTGGAGGTCTGATTTTAAAATAGAAAGGCCTCATTTTTTAATAAAGGTAAAGGAGTGCTACAGATGTCTGTGGTTTCTTTGAACCTACTGTAATTATTATTTCAAGATTTTGCCTTCAGTCTTATTTTTTACATTTTAATGCACCACACCTTTCAAGCATTAGGCATTCAGAGAGCTGGTAAAGGCAGTTTGGTGGTGTTAGAAGGTAAATTACAGCTCCGCTGAATAGCTTGCTTGGGTATCGACTTTAGAAGCTCCATGTAAAGTGGTGAGGCTGAATGGCCTTATTAACAACTCTGAGGCCAGTGTGTGTGTGAAAGTGACAGCACTGGGACAAGGACATGTTTTATCTCTCCCTAGCAGTGTATGAAATGCTTATTGACCTGGTTGAACCTTAAAAGTCAGCCCATTATAGTCCAATACAAGTTCTTGGGCTTCAATCCAGGCTAAGATTCACAAAGATAAACATGTATATGCTAATTAAATGCATCGGAGTCTATTTAGGTCAAGCAGTTAAAGAGAAAAGATTGAAACAGGGTTGAGCTGCCCAAATGCAGAACCAGGAGAAAATAAAGGGAAATAAAAGGTCACCCTAAATGGTTTGTACTCTTTTTTATTTTACTACTTATGAAACTGCATGTGAGAAATAAGCAGCTGTTGACTCTGGTCAACATGATATCAATTTGGGTTGAGTCATACAAACATTTTTCAAGTGAAGTAACTCTTGTCTCTTGATTTTACAGACAGAACCCTGCTGCACAACCCGTTTTAAGTATTTCAGGATGCACCTTAGAAAATCCTTGGCCCAAGGGCAGAAAATTTTTGAAACGTTTAAAGTGAATGAAAAAGAATAGGGAGATAAAGCTGCACAGTGGCTCAGGAGATAGATTCCTGTGAGGGAAGAAGGAAATTTTTTTAAAACATAGACTGTGATTATCAACATTAAAAGGAAACATGACATTTTCCAGCATAAAATATGAAGACTGAGGCAAAGAGAACCAAGAGGTAAAAATGTCCGGCAAGGCCAGACTACATGGTTAAGGAACATGAAGGTACAAGAACAGATTCACAGCACAAGGAAAAATAATGTTCTTAGGCTGGACAGATGGTTAACCTTGCACACTGAGGCTTTAATCCCCAAGTCACTCTGTCCTCTCTAGATCAGAGTGACTATTAGGCTAGACTGTATAAGTACTTGTCATAATTTCTAGCAAATAAATTATTCCTCTTTTTTTGTTTACTTCTTCAAGCCACCTTTTTTGCACTGCACATGCCACTGATGAATAAAATGCAGAGTGCATAAAGAAAAGTGCTATATGAATTTTGCCATGATTTCATCCTTAGTCAAGAGTGACAGAGTTTAATGCTGGTATTCTTCAGGGTTTGCGCTCTGATGACTTTGATCAACTAAGACTGAGTCAGGAAATCAGATTCATCACTGTCTTAATGTATGAAAAGAACAGAAGCAAAACGATTCAGCTTCATCAAGTAGCTATCATTCCTATGCAAACCTGAAAGGTAGTGAATGTGAATCTGAATTTAGGTCTTTCAAACTGAAACGGCAGAGACAACCAAATTCCTAATTATCTAGACTACTGCAATTTTTCGTTGGAAATGCTGAACATTAAATTATTTTTGCCCATGTTTTTCAATAAAATAACAGATTTTTAATCCTTCTTACAATAAAAATTATATCTGTTGCAGAATAAATTTGTAGCTGACAAAAAGTAAACTCTAGTTCATAAAGATTTAAAGTTAATATGATGCTTATGAATTGCAAATCAGACTAAATACATGTTCTGTTGAAAGCAAAGCAAACAATAAAAGTGAATCTGTTGCATTTGAAGAGTCAAGGAGTCACAGAAACATGTATTGCTTCTCCAGTAAAACATAACAGAAATTACTTTCTACAAAGAAGAGAACCTATTCTACTGCAGAACACACAGACACCATGGATGAGCTCCAACCTACTGGCTTCAAGGGCAAGATCCTTTGTGATTCTTCAAAATGCAGATTTACCTGACGTTTCAAGGTTTAAGCATAGGTGTTTTCAAGGTTTTCCTTCTTCCTGCCATTCAGGCTAAGAAGTCTAATTTTTCAAAGGTCAGAGATATTTAAGTCCCCATTTCTCTTTAGTTCACAAAAGCTGGTAAAAGACAGGACTTAGATAGGGATCACTTAGAAGGGGAATAATAAGGAAAGGGGAATTATCTTAAACTATTTTAAATGTATGTGGAAGCTTTTTCATTTTCTTCTTTCTTTTTCCTAATATATTTTATTATTGTGGACAACATGTACTTTGCTTTATACATGATGTAGTACCATCTTATGTACTACTTCTTTTTTTAAAGACTACTAGTCCTGAAAAAACTTACTGCAGTTTTTTCATGCATGTTTTATGACTGAGACTTTAATCAGAAGCCTGTTCACCTGCACGAGGCAGACAGCTGGAAACTGCTGTCCTATCTTCTGAATGAATTTGTACTGGGATTCCCATCTGTGCTAGATACATGCCTGGAAGGGTACCAATAACAATTACTGATCATGGCAAAGTCATCTCTAACTGATGGCTCTTTCAGTGTTATTTTTGAACATATTCCACAGTTCTCTCTAAGTTCAGAGAAAGATTTGAACCACAGTGCTGAAGGAGAAAAAAAGCCAGGAGGCAGATTTCAGAGCAACAATTTTGTAATATATTGAAGTTCTATCCTTACACATGTCCATTTTTCTAGTTTTAACTGGATCTCTCTCTCAACTCCAAATTAAATCACGAGATATATTCTGAAACTTACTTCTGTGAAAGAATCCGAGACATCTCGGGCCTATGGTAAGAAAAGAAGTACTTTGCAATCTTCAGCAAAATAGAACATGGAGGAGATAGTGTGGGCAGCATTCAGAATTCAATATCACAGCCACTGTGAAAAGAATCTTCTCTTAAGAGCTGTAGCAATTATGTGTAGCTAACTGTTACAAACAGGAACCCAAATTGTATACAGTTCTTTAAAAAAAAAGACAAAAATTTGGAAGCTTTCTCGGATGACTACGCAAGTCAAACATCATCCAGGTAAAAACCAAGAGTACAGCACAGAAAATGTACCCAAGTTCAGTATGATACGACAGAGAACACCAGGAATCCGTAATGTGCTTAAATCATAACAACTTTAACCTGATGCTGAGCAGAAGAAAGTGAAATAGTATTTCTTAAATCCTTCCATGCAACACAGCTTACTCCTTGTGTTTATCCAGCAAACCTGCCTTTCCAGAGATCTCTCCAGGTTGCACCAGATACCAGCAAGTCTCACACATTGCAAAATGCCATAGTAGACAGCAATCTGATTAGAACTGTAGCATTTCATTTGCAAACAGTCTACTTCAGTTACAGATTAACAGAAGGGATTTAATTTATTGAAGGAGAAAATCAGTAGCTGGTAAAAGCAAGGTATGAAAAAAAGCATGCTGGAAATTACAGGAAAACCTTAGAACCTGATTGTAGTATACGTTTTAGCTTTTACATACAGTTTATCGTTTTTATGTGAGACGTCTCATCAAGACCAAATATACTTTCCAGAGATTAATGGTTTCATTTTGTCCAATGAAAAAATACAGCAGTTTTACAGAATTGCAAAAGTCAGCTCAACACCTCTGAAGTAAGGCCTCAAATTGACATGGCAGGCATGACAAAAAACAGGACCTATTGGGAATAGTGACATTATAATCTAATCTACTAAGATTAGATTATGGATTGCCACCATGGAACTGGTGGTAAAGGACCGAGGTGGTAATGCCTTTTCCCACTTCTGCTAGAAATCTCACTCCTTATCTGCTTCAGGATCTACTTCACCAGCAGATCCTGCTTGAATAGTACTCATGTTTAATCTGCAGTTCATGAAACAGAAAAGAGGAATAATAAAATGGGCAGACTCCCCTGCCAAATTTACAACAAACAGCAAGTTCCAACAACTCCTCCCGTCCTCGCTTTCACTACCCAGAGGCATATAAAAGTCAGGTAACTGTTGCAATTTAATCTCTTTAGCAACATCTGACCCGGCAGACCTTAAGAGTATTTTTTGTATTTCCATACCTAAATACATTCACTAGGCATCATAAAGCCTAATTTACTAGAATATTATAGAGGCCATTGTAAGGATGGGGGGATTCTACAGAAAGAGGGCTCTGTGTCACCCAGCAAGAAAAGCTTTCTGAGTTTCTTCCACCTGGCAATCACTGCAACTCTAGTCACTTCTCAAATTGTTAAGGCTCATAAACTATTTTCCTGGAAGTGTGAATAAGCAGAAAGGCCTCTGTATTAAAAATATGATTGAGAGCAGCAAGCCTTAGCACACCATCTGCAGTGATTGCACTCAAATATTTATTATGTAAGTTCCTCTAAGGAATAGTCAATAAGCTTTGTCAGAGAGCTGATGAGAGTTCAGAGGAGAAAGCTGTGTGTCAAGCAGCTTCTGACAGTATAAAGAGACTACAGAAATACATGCTTCCAAGGGGAGAGCTGTCAGGCACTTAGAAGTCGGAATACAGCATTCAGTCACTCTCAGTTTCATGAATACTCGCTGGATTATTACATGAAAGGAAACTGCCGTTCTAGCCATACTGTGTTCTGCAATACAGGTGCGTCTGCTGCCAAGAATGACCTCCTGACAAGCACCTTATCCTCATCTCAATGCCCTGGATTCTCAGTCATATACTTCGCAGTCATTTTGACATAATGAATACAGACTTCCTCAGAATATTGTCTTATAGCTTGTGACAAGAATGAATGCCCAAAAGCAGAATGACTAGTCTCAAAAAGAGGCAGAAACTCCTCTTGATCCTTTCTTTCTCTGTTTCTCAAGGCTCTATTCTCAACTGCTATAGACTAACTTTCTACCAGTCATCTTCTCTTCCAGAGGCATCTAAGGATCAACAACTATCTCATGAATAGGACCTCAAGTGTTCTGTGCTTCAGCTTGTCTCTTGTGCAGACTAATACTGCCCTGCCAGTGTTTGTTCAGCAGTTGCCATTGTCTGATACAATGGGCCTGCACTACCATTTATCAGACCTGTTCTTCCAGCTAGTCTACATTCCTTGCCCTGCCACTTCCAGGATGCGGAGATCCTTTATGAAGATACTTCCTGAGCCTCCCAAAGGGGCATGCTCCCTCTTCAAGAAAACAACAATAATCACTTTCATACTAAATCTAAAACTGAAACAAATGCTTTGAAAAATATTTTGATTAATAGCTCTGATAGAATGACCTTTTTCCTCTTATGCTTCTTTGTTCCAAGAAAATAAAATACCATCTTTCTACACTCCAGCTTGATTTCATTATGTCTTTTCCAAAATTTTCATGTTTACAACTTTTGCTGCTCTCTGCAAGTTCAGTGCAAGCTCTGTGGAGTAGCTTTATTGCAAAGGAGTTTAAGAGTTTAGCACTCTGCACAAACTAAGTGTAAAAATTTACTAAAATGCAAAGGGTTAGAAATCAGTAATAACAGTAACTTAAAAAACTTTATAACTAAAATGAAAAAGTAGTTCAGCAAGCAAAATGGTATTTTTGCTTAGGAAAATATCTGACCATATCTTACAACTCTTCTCACAACCACATTTTTCAGCTGTTTCATATCTACTCAGATATAGGTTCTCAGAGTATTTACAGAAGGCAGGTATGCTCAGTAAACCAAGTATCCCAAAGCTCCTGATTCCTGCACCCTTAACTGAGATAACCACAAGTAATCCCTTGAATTCACTGTCAGCTGGAGAGGAATGATGTACTGAACAGTATGAATGCCCTCTGCAGGCAGAACAAGAAACCACTGTAATTCTGGGATTGATTTCAGTTTGTCTATTTATTAAGTAGGTACTAAATAAACAAGTCTATATTAGTCCTTATTAGCAGGTTCTGACATTGTCTGAAAAGTGTAAACGGTACAGTGGTATCTCCTGATATCGTTGACAGACAGTTGATAATCTATCACAGACTTTCCATCAGTCATAAAGGCAGGCTGTGTCTATACTGCTGAATTATATAGGAACATGGAGGAAGATTGAACCCTGCACCCTTGTTCGTCAATCCTGCTTAATTGTTACAACACTCCTGGCGTGGTTTGACTGTACCAGCTGGTATTCTTTCCCGTACCCTCTGTATAACACTGTCTATGAGTGTTTTACCAGTCCCATGAGCTGCTGCACACCCTTCTAAATATTTTGAGCCGAAAAACCCCACTCTCTCTCTCACACACACATGTGCATGCACACATAAATTATTCCTAGAGCCAGAGCAATACCCTATTTTGTCCAGGGGACCTCAAGGGCTAACTGATATGTGTTGTGGATATAACCATCATTTGCCCTTTGGCCTCTGATCTACAGACCAGTCCCTTCTCTCTAAAGCCTCAATAACCTGCTACAAGAGCCAGGTTTTGAGTTCATCAATACTGCATTTTCCTGAGGGGCCAATTTAGTGTGAGGGACACCATATGTTAGGTAGTCCACCAGCATCAGGTGAAAAGAGCTTCCCGTTGAAGCCATTATCAAAGCAGATGCCTGCTCTGAGCTTACTGCTGTCTCTGTCCACTATATGTTGCCAGAGGTTTCAGAGCCTCTGTCACAGCAATCGCCTATTCTCCACAGAAAAGCAGCAGTCAGCAACTATTGCATGCCTGAACTCTGTGACTTTCAGCCCCATGACCTCTATCTCAGCATATCCATGCTGGTTTTCCAATTGGCTGAGTCTACTGTGGATGAGATCAACAAAAATATAAATATATGCACTCAGTTTAAGAGAATAATGATCTCATCCCCTAGCCAAAGATGAATGTGAATAAAACTGTTTGAAGGCTATTATGAATTCAGAGTAGGAAACAAGGCTTTTAAAGACAGTCTTTACTGGAACAAGAGGACGGATGGACACCATGTGGAATGCAGTAAATGTCATATGCAACAAGAGTAACAAAGAAACAAAAGTACTAAAAATCAAAACCGAGAAAGGATGGTGGTGTGACAAAGAAAAATCTATGGCCATGCTTAATTTTAATAGTCACCATCATCCTTGTTATTTCCAAAGGAGCTCCTGACCACTTCTATGAGAACACGCCCAAAAAATCTTGCTTGAGAGTAGATTTACTCTGATGAATGGCCTTGATTTGAGGCTGCACATGAGCTGCAGTTCTAACTTCATATGCAGTACAGAGTAAGAGCTGCATTCAAAGACTCTAGCTGTATAGATGACTGACTTGCTTTCTATTTGTCCCTAACTCTGCCATGGAAGTTCAGGTAATGCATACAGTCCACAAAATCAATATCCACCATTACAGTCCTTGTCTGTTCACTAAAAACACGAACAAATTACTCCATTCCTGTATTTGAAAAAGCAAAGAGAGGTGTTCTACATACAGGAGCCTAAACTGCCAGTGGAATAAGAACTGAGGAGCAGAAAAGTGTTTGATCAGCTTTGAGTTCAAAGACATGTCACAGCATACGTAACTTTCAAACTGGATTATTGTGACACTGGCAGTTACAAAAATACCTTTCTTTTTTCTGTTTGTGTCTACAGAATACTTGAAAGTCAGTCAGTCTCCATACATATGGCATTGGACTTGCTGGGTAGTCTGATTGATTCTCAGCCTATCTAAGATCTAAAGTCATATTTAAGGTCCATGAAAATTACATTGTATGTATGATAACAGAGTTTTGAATTGAAATCTAATTTACATTTTCGTTTGTTTGTTTTTTTTTTTTTTTCTGCTGGAAATGCACCAATCTCAGTAGCTTACAGCAGAAAACCTTACACAAACATGCTTCTCATGGATGCTGCAGGCATGCCAAGAACTGAGGAGTACATAGAGCAACTATAAGAGCTTTGATTATTTGAAAATGCTTTTTGGAAGGTCCTATATTAATGCCCCTCCTTTTATGTGCAACCTAACAGACAGCAGATAAATGTTTACTTTTTTCCCCTGATGCATCTGCTGAAACTCTAATGGAAAGTTTAAGAGTAAGCCTATAACAATGGGCTTAGCAGCACGAGACAGGTACCTTTTTTTTATTTGCATGCTGTGTAAATTACCTATTTTGCAAGTTTTTCCTGTTTCTAAATTGCAATTTCTCCTTTCCAAAGAATGCATGGATGGTTTTGGTTCTGTTTTGTTGTTTTTTGTGTATGTATGTGTATGCACACATACATACATATATATAAATATATACACATGCATATATACACATACATACATATAATTTCTACTTGCTAAACTCCGTGGTAGCGCATGCTCTACTTGCATTTTCCCAGAATTTGCGTAACCCAAAATTTGTTACTTGCCATAGACTTCTTACACCAATTGTGAGTTCTGTAGCTGTCTCCACTGATATGCAAGCTAGCACTGTATACATCCCTATCCTGTCAAAGACCAGTCTAAGTCATCCTTCCTTCACCAAATGCCACCACCACTATATCATTTGTCACATTTTTTGATTCTTTGTCAAATCTCTTCTTTCCAGTATAGCTACTTCATTGCAGTTACTGCCAACGTTAAGCTTTTACTATTCAAACAAAACAGCTTCGTTAACTTGCCAATACATTTAATTAAAAACAGACTATACACATTGAGTGGGGTTTACCAAAGCTCCCAAGCTGGGTTCCTTTTCACATTCTGTTGCATAAACTGAAGCGGGCATTTATCAAGGTGTCTGCAAGTGAAATATCCAAGAAAGCAGGGACTGTAAAGCTGCCAGGTTTCAAAGTACCTGGTCATATCATTTGCAGCACCTAGAATGTAGCATGTCAACAGGTTGTCACAGCCGTAGACTGAGACTTAACAGGATGGCAGAGCATATTAAGTTTACTGCATTTTAACAGAGGCCAATGTTTACTTTGTGAACATGAAATTAACACTGAATTTTCTGATTTGCAGAAGGTTTTATGGTTAATATGTTGTATATAAAATTCCCAAGGCTCTTAAGATTACTGGTGTATCTTTGCAGCTTAACTTCAGTTCAAGCAGGGACTTTTTATATATATATATATTTTTTAATAACTATAATCTGCATCTTCCATCACCCCTCCAAATATCATTACAATTATTCTTAAATCTACAAGGCAAACCACCTCAGTCTGCTTAGGAGGAAAGCTAGAGTTTGAAGCTAAAACTGTTAACATTTAAACTGAAATTAAGTAATACAACAAGATAAATGATGAAATTAAAATCAACAATTACTGATAGAAGAAAACTAGTAAGGATTCAGAGATGGATTTCCAAGAAGTGTTGGGTATTCTGTTCTTCCATCCTTATTCACAATTCCATTTAATTAAGAAATGTGTGTAATAACCATTCTATAAAGAACAAAAACCAAAAATAAATTAATTGAAAATGCACCATCACCACCCAGTAATGCTGCGATTCATTTTTGAGCGCCATCTGCTGCTCTGCTTCTGAAAGAACCACCGCATCTCTGCTGGTAACATCTAGGTGCGCATCAGGTCTGTATTGACTGATCACTTATTTTGTTACGTATTTATTAGAGGTTCCCACGAGTCATGCGTTATCACTATACTAGAGGAAATAACAGAATTCATGTAATCATGGACAGCTATAGAGGAGATGTGCTGGAAAGGGTAAAATAGCTGCTCTGTGGTAAACGTAGCTTGAGATAAGCCTGTCACAGTGATGTTTTTAAGCTGAAAAGCTGAAGCTGTACTTCAGCTAAAGTACACTGAAAATGAAAGCAACTTGGCCACTGTTTTCATCTTAATGTACCATATGTCAGCCTTACCACAACTCTTGTCAACAAGGAAAGAAGAGGTATCCCTGCCATCTTTTATTTCTTGCAGAGTTTCAGGTACTACTGGAAAGAGCTGTAGAGAAATCTACAAAGACAGAACCTCACCCTCAAATATATCATCATGATTACTTCTTGCTTGCCTCTTGCTCCTAGCAATACAGTGCCATCTGTTTTTCTTGTCTTTCTTCTTACTCCACTGCAGAAAGAGAAAGATCTAATATTTCCTCTAGGACAAGATGACAAGGTCCCATGTTAGGAGCCCAGATTCTGATGGGGTTAACTATTAGGAAATCTGGAGCTTTATTCTTTCCTCCTTCTCCCTAGAACACTAAATAAATATTTGCTTATTTTCCCCTTACCAAAATATTTTGTAATATAAGAAATCTGTACTTACTTTCTGTTAAAGATAATTTATTTCCAGTTTGAATTGCCTTGCAATGTCCCGTTTAGAGAGAGCATTTGAATCTTGCCACTTTCTTCCCACACTTGACAAATATACTTAAATACCACAAACACGTATAATGAACTAAAGTATTTTTTTGAATCAAATAATTTAAATAAAAATTAGTTTCAGTATCAAACTGAAGGTACAACCTGCAAGGCCTATATATAAAATGCTGGTCCATTGATATGCTGAACAGTTAGTTAATTAATTAGAGCACTTGAATTACTGAATAGTCACTGACAATTATCAATTGAATTATTGATTTATTCATATTCCATAATTGCTTTCTCTACTGCCCAGAATATTGTAGTCAATCTGTGTACCATTTGTGTAATGGTCAATATTTCACAGTAGTCTGTTGTCAGAGTAAAATCTTGATTCTTCCAATATCCCAACAAACACTTAAACCTTTTTTCTTATTCATGTGGAAGTAAATAGGACTGCTCCTGCATTTTTAGTTAACCATGTATGTTCAGGATTGAGACTTTGGAGCCCTGTGGAGGCTCACAAAAATTTAAATCCAAGTAAAAGAGCATGCAGAAGGCTACTGTTCATGAATGGAATTTTTCCAGAATTGGAATATGCTTAATACTTCAAGGAACACTAATACTTCATACAGAAGAAAAAAAAATCCAAGTTGTTAGCCTGGATCAAGACGGTTCTAAAGAGAGAAGGTGCAATGAATTCTTAATACCTGTTAGTAATTTGCAGGAAGCCCAAGGGCATTGATACAGAGTTTCATTTACAAGAATACTGATAGCAGAGTTAGTCCAAAAGTGAAGATCCTAGAATAATGTAAATAGAAATGTTTCTGCAATTCCTTTATTCTAATTAAGACATTATTTTTGCATTTGCAAAACAGCAGTTTAAAGGTTTGGTTTGTGCTCTTTTCTTTCTTCTAAAAGAGGTAGGTATACTACAATGAAAATATATAAACAACTTTTTATTTATCATTGTTCTATAGAGAAGGAAAGTTAACTACAAATTTTAACACAACAGTTTATCTCGTTGCCTGGCTGTGTCTAGTTCGCTTCATGTTTTCTCTCTAACAACCTTCTCTTGAGTCACTGTGATATTCTTAAACTTGCACCAGTCCCATGATACTCTGTCTAGCACCTAGTGGCATCCTGATGGATGGGATCTGTTATTTTACACTTCTACACTGGCATCATTGCACTTATTATATGAAATGGCTAGAAGCTGTTGTACAAGTTACTAAATCTCATCATAAGCAATAATTACTTGTAAAATATTCTTATCTCAACAATTTAAAAATACAGTCCAATGACATGCAGTTTACATTGTTAAAATACTGATGTTACAAATGAGTTCGAAGTGAGTTCCCAGCTTATATCTAACTATAGCACAACAAGCACAATGTTGTGGTTTTTTCAGCTCTAGTTTTGGAAGCATTAACCATCAGTTGGGAGTATTTGCAAATTTTCAACAAAGTTCCTTCCTCAGTTCCAAGAGGCTCCTCTTTTGATGCCCTACTAAAGTTGCAGGATGTTTTTCTTATTGCATCCTGCTTTAGTTCCAAGATATAAGCCCTCTTGGAAGCCCCCTAGAAGTTTCACAGTCTTCCAAGGAAAAAAATTACAATAGAACATCCATCTAAGGAAGACCTGCATCCTAATAAAAGCAGGTGGGAACAGACTACCAGCAATTAATAACATGAAGTAGCATGCAACAGAACTAGGAGAATCTTTTAGAGCTAATTCTGCTCTAAGAAGTCCTCAGTTCTTTATTGTTACAGATTGAGTTATGTGTGTATCAGAGGAAATAGTATGCCTATCTATTAAAGAAGACTTGCATTTTAAATGTGTATATTGATTTCCTAGTTCAGCTGATGTTTAATAACAGCAGAAGCTGCCAAAGTGAATGACTAGTTTCAAGTTTCCTTCCATCTTTCTGCATTTCCCTGACTTTTTAGTCAATAGCTGTGGTGGACTTCAGAGTAGACAGAGGTAATGAAATCATTTCCAAAAGCTTGGATTTATTTAGAGCAAGCAGAATTGTTAGTATCTTTACTGTTGGTATTCCTAGGCAATACAAGATTGGCTATGTGCAGAGAGCAGATAAAAGTATCAGTTCTTAATTTAAAATAACAAGCTTCCTGTGCCATGTTATCTGTATTTTGCATGTGCAAGGAATGAAATAGGGTCTCTTGTCCACTCTCACAATGAGTAACTTCTCCTTGGAGTATAATGGCATGGGTCTTCAGTGCACCTGCAGATCCACAGGATTGACAGCCATGCCATTCCCTCTGTTCAAGTTTCTGACACTCTCGTCTCTCAACCAAAGTTAGAATACTAACCCAGCTCACTCACTCTTATGGTATTTTCCTATTACAGTGCCCTGTAAACTACTTAATGCAATAGACTTGGAACACAGGGCTGAAGGGAGAAATTATGAGGAAGAAATGTGTATTATGCTTTTGTTGCTGAACCTACATTAAGAAAAATCAGTAGTACTTCATACCTCTAGGGTATAGCTCCCCTTCCTCTCTCCAATGTGCTGGTTTAAGACTGCTGCATCCACACACTCTTCCCACAGTTGGGACAAGTACAACAGAGCCTACCAGCGATGATTTGATATGCTGCCAATCATATCTTTGCGTTTCACCATTGAGGCCCTACCCTCCTTTTATAAAATCTGGATTAAATTACATATGATTTATGAAAGACTGAAAATGTCAATTATCCTATGATAACTGGGCAACTTCAACTCATCCCACCTCTCCAGGCAGGCTTCATGATGTTTTATGAAATCTCTGGAAGGGCCAGCATGCTGTAAATTGTTCTTTGACAATCAGATTTCTGCACAAAATAGGCTATGCCATCATCTTTTTGTACAGTTTAAAAATCGTTGTCTTATTAGAAGAAACAATGGGGTTTTTTTTTCATCCCATTGCCCAGTCATTGGATGGGAACAGATTTAATATGTACTGTTAAACATATGAATGGAGTCTAAGAGCATCATTTGTCTCGCACTGCAGGCAGACTAGCACTCTTACAAATATTTGGTGTCAGCATACAGCATGCCACTAATTTAAAATGCTGTAAAACACTGTTATGGTATTGTCTTATATCTTACCTCCTTCAAAATTTAATTTTAGGGATTTATCACTTCTCTGGAAGACAGCTAGCTACATAGTCCTGGGAAGGTAATAATCCTTCTGTGAAAATTCATGTTATTTTAAGACATCTATTATTTTGTAGTAGGCCAATGCCAAGAATTTTTATGTAAAGAAAAACAGATGGAAAAGACTTTGTACTTCTCACATCAGAGCACTGAGCTGCGATATAAAAGGACCTGATTCAAAAGACACACAATTCTTTCTGTGAAAAAACAAAACAGAGAAAAAGAAGGAAAGAGAAGGACCAAATGAGCAGAAGTGAATTTATGTGACCTGAACATTGTTTAAATATGCTCACATTTTATCATCTCTTTTCCAGGTTAGTGGGGGCTTGTTTGTTTTTTTGGTTTGGTTTTTTGTGTTTTTTTTGGTTTGGGTTTTGTTTTGTTTTGTTTTGTTGTCAAGTGACTTCTTCAATCAAATAGCATAGGAAGATACTTGTATTTGCCTCTTCTCAGCCTCAACATATCTCTTGCAATATGATAGAAAAGAGCCAACAACTTACTTGCTGAAGTTCATTAGAAACATTCCTTTTCTATGATATATAAATGTAGGATGAATGGAAAAAGCTAGTGCTCAGTACAAGGAAAGAGTTTTAAATATAAGTCCCTGTGATCATGTAACTTTTCTGCCCTGTAAGGTCTATCTTAATCATTTACATTTTATC
Organism: Cariama cristata; assembly: GCF_000690535.1. Lineage (NCBI taxonomy): Eukaryota > Metazoa > Chordata > Aves > Cariamiformes > Cariamidae > Cariama > Cariama cristata. The sequence goes on along the minus strand of NW_009625364.1, from coordinate 30,900 downwards.
CAGTCAGTCAGTTTCGGCTTTATAAGAAAATACTTGTCTTTTGCCCTCTAAATTATTTTTCCAAATGAGTTGATATGAAAGAAGGCCAAAATTAGACAGCTGTCACTTCATCAAATGTCACATGACCCCAGCCATGCCTTCTTTGATGAGCTCATTAGCGTTCCAAGAGGGCCAGGACTGCCCTGGTTTTGAACATACTCTGTATAACAGGCAAGGTACTGCTTTGTCACAAGCATTCTCATGCAGCACTACAAAAACTAGAATAAGTACTAACCACTCTGGCTACGTAAATAAGGTATTTGACACCTGTGTACTTTTCAGAAGAGCCACAAAATGCAGTGAACCAAGTATGGATACCTCTAAGTCTTTTTTCCCAAAAAATATTTGAACCAAAAATAAAAGCAAAGGAACCCTCTGTCACCCAGTGACATACTTATGTTACTCATTCATGACAGGGACAAAATATAACAACAGAGATAGAGCACAATATGACCAAAGTATAATTATTACTGCTTACATTACTACAGCACCTAGGAGGCCCTGTCATCAATCAGAAGCCACTGTACCAAGCAGTATATGAACACAGAAGAAAAAAAAAAAAAAAAAGATAGCTCCTGCCCTCTAGAAACAAAAGTCATGAGAGATGTGTACAACATACCACCACGAAATCTCAAGTCAGTCAGTCTTGGCAAGACAGCGATATCACCAGCCAGTTTTTCCACAGCTGTTACGACAAAGGACACCGCTGAAGAGTCAAATGAAAACAAGAGGTAACTGGAGCAGGATGTGCAGAATTATTTCAGTACAGAGCTTTCTACTTGCTACAGCTGAGTCTGCCAAGTGTACTGCTTGTGGCAGACATAAGCTTCCCACTGAAACCTAATTTGCATGGTCCCACCTAATGCAGGTTTTACAGAATGACATCTATAACTTATTCCTACAGTGTCTAACAGTAATTTTCACTTAGTTTCTAACTTTTTTTTTTGTCTTCAGCTCATTACTTCAGTATTTGTGTGAATGCAGTACATCCATGAATTTTATGGGGAATTTCCACTGTTTAGTGGCCATTGTTTTCTTTAGGAAACCACATGTGAAAATTCAGACCTTCCTGAAGTTTTCTTGAATGTCTGCTGCATGCGATCTTGGAATTCTATACAGTAGCTATAGCTTTTTCATATGGTATTGTCTTATGAAGCACCTAGAATCAACATTTAGCTAAGGAGGGAACAGAAAAATATGCAGAAAGAGGAATAATCAAATAATCTAATTTCTTTCCATGAAGAGTTTTGAGTTGTATGTTGAATTTGTACTAAGTATTTACCTGAATCTTATCTTCTCCAATAGCATTGAATGACAGAAACTGCAAAGCTTCTACTTATTTCCTTCACTGGCCTGAATTCAAATCCTTTACTTTGTAGAATTTATGCCAATTCTAAAAAAAAAATAAAAATCCAAGCAACAAGTGTTGCAACACAGTTTCTAGGCTGAAACTCAAGAATTGCTATTTAAAATTAGATCTCCATGTACCAGAACTACTATAACAACATAAGCCTTCTGTGCATTGTTTGGTTTTTGATGTCTCCTTCCTGCTACGGGACCCTGTTCAATCTCATGTTTTGCATTCACAATACATTTGTTTAGTCTGCCACTTTTTTGTCTTTCTCCCTAACTTCTATTCAGTGTTCACACCATAGTCCAAATAAATTCTCACACTGCATTTACGTTTTGTTTGCTACTGAGTCATAAATACTAAATAGTTTATCTACTAAATACACAAGTGTCCTTCCCATATCAGATCCAGATGATGTGTGTGATATGAGATATAAAGATTTTGTGTGTGAAAAATGTCCAGAATTATATTAATTTAGCAAACCCAAGCCATTCTGCACCACCACCACCCCGCCCCACAAAATTTGAGGAAGGAAAATTCTCTAGGGAGTTCACAGTAGTACACAGGGTTGCTCATCTGACAAACTTTTAGGAGAAAGTATTTTGTGAATGTGCAGAAGTCTGTGATTGATAAGAAGCACACTGCTCTAGAAAGTCAGAAACTGTCTGCTTAGCTCCAGTAAGAATGGTAATTGTACATCTGGTGTCCTGAAATGCCTTCTCAGCTGGAGAGAGGAACTTGGAAGAAAGAGTGAGTCACGCTACTAGCTTTTGATGTGAAAACCCTGCCAGCAAGTGCTTGTCTAACATAGCTGTTCTCCCTCTGCCTGGACTCCATGAAGTCTTGTCACCACAGAGCATTTGGAGTTGCGGATATTGCTGCTACCAGCACTCCTGCCACTTTCATGCACAGCACACCTCTGCTTGAAGTACTATGGTAGTGGTGAGGTCCTGCACATGCTGAGGCCAGCGAGAGCATCCCAATGGATTTTACAAAGCTAGAAGAAACCCCAGTCTGCACTGTTAAGGAGCCAAAACAAGACAAAAATCTGAGAAGATACTGAGATGAAAACGAAAACTTTATCATACTGAAATATAAAGGCTCAGAGGTTGTGATTTGTTCAGTAGTTAGGCAATGCTAATTACCTCTATCTTACCAACCAAACCTGCTTTAAAACTACAAATCTAAAGTATACTCTTCAGTACAAAAGTCTGTCCAATGGTATAAACACAGGTAGTAACTAGTTTTCATTCATTCTCAGTGAGCTGTATTAAAACTACCAGATTGTAAATTGCTGCTTTTGCCTTATTTTTTTAGTCAAGAAAGACACTCCTGTTTGAAGCTTAAATTAAGTATATTCACTAGTAATTCTTTAGCGTGGTTGTACTTTCTTTGCGGTAACGTTTCCTTTTAAGTTTACCTATCTTTTTATTCTATTGCATCAAGACCTACCTACTGTCATATCTACAACAGCTTTATTTTTATATCCTTAAATGCTTTCTATATTGCTTTGGTGACAGCTGCAACTCTATTTTGGGGAGTCTTAACTGTTTCCAAAAAGCATTGACTATCACAATTTTTATTATGAAATAAAAAGGTGCTTCTTTCTGTATTCAGACCTCCTAGGTCCTAAGAAAGCATATAGCAGGTTATTGTTATTTGCCATTTCAATAAAGGTAAGTTACACTATATAATACTGGAAAGGAAAGAACGATAGCTTCTATAAAGCCATTAGCCAAATAGCAGTTAACTTTAAATTCTGGCATACAGTCTGACTTTCCTTTTTCAGTATATGTATGGTTGGGAGAGCCTCATCGTCACCTGGCAAATTCATGAACGAAAACCACTAAACATATGATTACATGAATACAATTAGCTTTGGCAAAAGAAACTTTTAACAGCAATGAAAACATTTAACTGATCATTGCTACCTCAGACTTTACACTTTTCAAATTACAAAGCATCATCAAACAGATTTTCTTTAATCAGCATTTATAAAGTAGAAAGGCGTAGAAAGACTTATCCTTCATAAAGGACATGTAAACATGATTTAATATTGACACAGTCTCAGTAGAATCTTTAAGTTGAACAGGCAATCCTATAAATTGTTCCTCTAAAGGAAGGATAGCTTATAATTAATTTTTGAAACAAGGTAACATACTTCAACAAAATAAATTTTTAAAAAATCAGGAAAAAGGAACAGAAAAGCTCATAAGAGATTTCTGATTCATCAGAAAGATCTCACGAGCTGTCACAAGAAAATATTATTTAAGTTTAACTCCATTTAGCATAGAAGGCAGTGAATCTATCCAGTGACTACTCATCCACAGCTACGACAAAATCAGCTATTGCTGGATCTAAACTGGTGAAAAATATTCTCTGTCAACAGTAACAGGTAGGTACCCGGACAAGAGATAAATTATCAGCCTCAAAGTTGACTCTGCGTAGGGAAATTAAAGCAGAATAACACTCCCAGTTCTCCCTAATGGCTTTACAACTTAAAAAGAAACAAACAAAACAAAACACGCCTATCACCCCCAAAATACTTAAAACATTTATTATGAAAGCACTGCTTTTAAAAACTGTGGTATTCTTACACGGATTATCGCCATCTAGTGACCCTTGCTTGAAGATCTATTTAGCTAGAAGTCTTGAATGAAATAGCTTTGTCATGCAGGATGAACTGAAGATAAAAACCATCACCACCTCATTTAGCAGCATAAAAATGAAGTAGGATTACACATCTAGTTGTCAAGGAATGACTGGCAAAAGGAACCACAATTATCACAATAATGCAAAAACTAACTCAAAGTACACAGTTTGATTTCATAACAAAACATTTTCAAAATCCCAGCACTGATATAGTGGATACTCATGTTACTCATTCTCGACTTCAATTTACTCATATTCTATAGGCATATGTGTGTGTGTATTTTTTTATATACCTATGTATCTATGTACTTATATATACATACATATATATACATGAATCCTTAATGTTAAATGAATTTTGGAGAACATAAATCACCAAAATTTAACAAACCATGATGAAATCAATAGCCATATATTGAAAAGAATCAGAGGACTATGGCGATAACCAAGTTTAGAATGTTCTCCTACAGAATTTGCTCAAGCTGCACATGCCTGGTATATAGCACTGTTTCAATCCAGTTTCAGAAATAATAGAGTTATAAATGTAAGAATCAAGCTGTGTTTGTTACACATATCATCTTCTTCTCTGTCAATCTTCAAATTTTTAAAAGGTTGTTTACTTGATTCTTTTTAAATTCATCTGTGTGGATTTATTCACAAAATATCTTTTAATTAGAAGATCACAAATTGTAACAGTTACAGTTGAATTAATATCAGTTACAGTTCAGTCAGAATACCAATTTGCCCTTGACTCAAGAGCCAGTATGAGGGATGCTTTCAGCACTAAAGGACAATTGCTGCAAAACCAAAGACAGAATAAATAGGGATCTTTCATTTAACAGCAGAAGTTTAACACAAAGAGAGACCTAGACATACTCTTTCTTCAGGCCTTCAAAAAAAACCCCATACTATAGTGTGCTAATAAATACACATTAAAAATTATAATATTAATAAAAACTAAATGACAGCAATGAAACATGGGAGATGTTTACATTCCTAAACATTTAATTGATAGCTTTTAAACAGCATTGCAGACTAAGTTAAAAAAAAACAACAGCCTTTTTTGATAGGTTTGCGAGTTATTCAAGTAATATCTACTGAAAGGCACCTTTGAGAATTTCTGTTTCAACAGCTAAAACTTAAGTCTTATCTGGAAAAGGATGACAGGATAAAACCAAGTATATAAATACAGTTACAGTTTAAAATTCTTAGTGCATATCAAAACATAAAAGTTCTTTGTTCCACTCTCCTTTAAGCTGGCACGTATGGCTTGCTGCGAGATGTATCTGATCTAGTCTGGAGATTGGTGTGCTACCTATGGTGGAAGAGTACTGTTGTGAAAAGAAACATTACTAGGGAAGCAGTAGAACATTTCTTTCCCATGGCTACATTCCTGGGGATGCAAGATAGTCAAAACAAACCCAACTGTCATCACTAGCACACCGACAGCAAGAATCAGGCAGGATATGAGGTTATCTGAATGGTTCCATCGCTCTTTGGACAGCCTTAGATAACACGCTGTTGGGATGATAAAAACAAGTGGGGTAGCACTCAGAACTCCCTGTGTATGGGGAAACAACAATAGAAAAAACCCTCATAAGCATGTATATTTAGATATGAAGAACAAAAACCTAAATTTTTAAATGGTTGTGATTAGATTGATGCAACAGTAAAGCCAGAAATAAAGGCCTTTTCCAGTGTTGCTTTATGGGAAACTTTCTTTTCAAAGTCACAACTAATTTGTAAAAGTATCTGTAAAATTATTTGAAATAATTCAGATTTATTTAAATGCTTTTGCTTTGCTGATATCAAATAATATTTTATGTTGCAAGTACTATTAAATCTGATTACCAGAAGTTTCTCAGCTTCATAAGTACAGTAAAAGTCCAAACATGACAGTTCTGCAATACTGTAACTGACTTAGAATATTTAACATCATTCCATGCAGGAGTCTACATATAATATGTCTTCAAAAATGCCTTCAAAAAAAAAGTGGAAACATCACATAACACTTCAAAGAATTCTGATCAGTTTCTAAATCTATGACCTGATTTAGGATGACTTCCCTATGAAAGCAAAGTGCCCTTTGAGAGAGTAGAACCTCCCCTCTTATTAAAAATTCAGCTCCTCTTTAAATGCTGTCTTAGATAGGGACAGATAAAAAGCACCTGTTTAAATATTTTTTACAGTTAAGCCACCACAGATTAACATATGAATTACATGCCAAAAGAGAGCATTTTATGCAGAAATTTTGAGTGTTTACTTGTCACATACTTAACAAACACTATGTTTCAACTTAATTATATCCAGTCTACTGAATATCTTTGAATTATTGTTTGTACAAACTTTTGTATATTTTTATGGATGAACTTGTTAACAGTGATCAGTACAGACATCAAAAATATGTACATGCACAAAGTATCTTCTTCATAAAAACCGAGACTCTTAAGTATGTGAAGCAACACAAATCAGCATCCCAGTAAAACAGCACAGCAAAATCCATGGACCCTTGACTCCCGTATGACTGAACGGCTTCCCTAGGGAATTACCACAGGGCAAACACAACAGCTTGTGTTGTTTTAAAACCAGAGCAGGTAAAAAGTAAACAGTCAGAGAAACAGCAGCAAATGCCATCTGTGGTGAAGAGCCAAAAGACAGGTCTTCTGCTGGACAGAAAGGCTGCTGAGAAGACAGATCATCTTTCTTTCACATGTAGACTCTGCCTATTCATTTTTCTCTACTGGTGGACATCAAGACTGAACAATCTTTCTAAGCACAACGATCACATCCAATAAATACGTACCACTGTATTGTCAAATTCTCTCTTAAAAAGATAAAAAAAAAAAACCCACAAGATATGAGCTACCCACTCAAATGCCTGGCTACCAACTTCTATTTGTAACTGAATCAAGCTATCAGTAATTGCTTAGGCATCTCTGGGTAAAAATATTGCATTGATGGAATGTTTGCTTTTGAGTGATTATTTTAAAACAATTTAATTCCAAATAGGAATCACACATATTTATTCATGCTAGAAAGGCTCACTGGCAGTCCTCTGGTGTAAATTTATTCTTAACATATTATACCATATAGTAAATGTAAAAAACATAGACATATATAGGCACACATAGTTAATTAGATTCATTATATCAGTATTCCGGTATTTGGCCAGAATAGGCATGTATGTATGTATACACACATTTAAATACTTTTATTGGTGTGTATATACATACATATGTGAATTTTCTGCACTTGTAACGTCAAAACAGAGGGGAAAAAAGATGGAAAAGAAATTACCAATAGATGCCACAAATGAGAAATGTTAATGGAAACAGACCTCCTGACCAAACCAATAGGAATATTGTTTTATTTTGAGCTCGTTATAATTTGGAAGGGATTAACTGAGAAGAAACTATGTAGGCAATTATTACTAAGAGGGTAATTGGATAGCTTATCTGAATATTCAAGACCTGTTCTATAATACTACTGCAAGCATGACCTGCTACAAAATCACTCATTACTGCTCAGTTAGCAGACAAACTGCACTGTGGATCAGAACAGTGTACATTTATCATAATGTACATACAAGTACATGCATCACATAGCATAAGGAACAAATCCCTCCATTTTGTTCCATCAGTAAGCATGCAATATATGGCTTGAAATTGTCAATGGACAGGGACGTTAAAGAGGCAATTCTAAAATATTTCTATAGAGAAGTAAAGGCTGCCCTTAAAAAGTTTTCTCCCCCTTCTAAATTTTATATCCTGGAGTATGACATTTCCACATCTTCTTTAATTATTAAAAATAACTGACCTGAAATTGAAGGTAAACTGTTAAGACAAACAATGTTTATCATAAATGTAGATCAGATTATTTTTTTTTAAAACATTTCCTTTGATTAAATGTACGTTCCGTGCCAAAACAGACTGACTTCATCTGGTAAGTCTACTTTGCTAACTAGTAGTCTAGCACTCAAGTAGACTACATAGCAGCTCCAGCCAAACAAAAAAGTTACATAAATGTGTTAAAACTGGTTCAAGGCAGTAAGTGCCATGTGTGGCCTGCCTGGTAAGCTCCATCTCCGCTATGAGGCGATACCAGACACAGGAATGTTTACTGGCAAACAAAGCAGTTTCCTCCTAAAAATCTCACACTCAGGTTATGAAATTACTCAGTTTTGCTCCCTGTTAAGTCCAAAGCAGGGAAAAATTACAGTTACTATCTCTGTGCTTTCACTATTACTGGTTCTTTCTTCACCCCGCTTTGTTTTTTGCCCCTTTGGCACAAGGCAATCACTAGGATCTGCCCCAGTGTTTAGTAATTTGCCAACTTCATCAGAAGCAGGGATTAGAGAAAGGCATGCTAAAGCCAGTCCTGTAATACAGTTAGGATGAGTATTTTAGTGATTTCCACTGTAGTTTAAATATATTTGATAAGTCATAGGCACTTGCCCTATCTCCAGAACTGTTCTAAAACCCCTCCCAACCATGTGAACTTTACTTCCTGAACTTCCTTTCTGCTTTAATTACCCAATTTTGAAGCAGTGAATAATTCCTTTCTTCCTACTAACATTTCTACTGACTACTATGTCAAATTACGTGAAATTTTCAGAAGAGCTCTGGAGTTCTGTTTCATTAAAAAGCGATTTATTAAATAAGAGTACACAGGTTCACTTACATTCAGCTCTAAAACTATTCCAAGGCAATCATACACCAATGATACACCAGTCGCCACAGCGATGATAACTACTGTCACAACAATATGGAAAATTGTTGAGAGGTTCCCATGGAAAAACACATTGGCAATCACCTGAAACAGAACCACAATTGTAAACCTTAATTTTGCTCTTTATGTTAACAAACAGCTTATTCCAAATCTTCTAACCTTTGGAAACTAAAAGAATGGGTGAGAACACACTGACTGAACTTTACCTATCTTAGTTGAAGAAAACATCTTCATTCACTTCCAAAATTAACTCATAACAAATTGCAGAACACTTGCAAGACTGACTTAGTTATACCTGCAGGATTTAGGGTATACTTACTTTCTTCTCATTTGCCCACTACAGACTAAAAACCACTTAAAATTATTTATTGAATAGGTGGATTTCCTAGATGGAGATACTTTCACAAAGCAAAACTAGTAAGCATGATAAATATGCTATTTTTGGCTATTCTCAACATAATAACAACAGTGACATTTATGCCAAACTTGGAATTTTAAGCAGTCCTGATATTATTAAGTAATTACTAATATAATATTGGATAATATTATAATAAATGTTAAACAACAGAGTACTGCCAGAATCGAAACAGTACAACTAGTACTTCAAAATCATTGCATGTAGCAGGATAGGTTATGCTGATATTTATTACAGATCAACCATTGGCTTCAGCTACAATATGCATTAATAACATGAGAATACTATTAATATGTATCAACATTGTTAAAGGGAGAATGTAATAAATTCTTACCTCTCTGGTCACAAAACATTCAAGGGGGAAGGTCAGAATTACAGTAACTCCATAACAAAACCTTCCAAATGTAGCAAGGTTGTCATCTCTACAGTAGTTTTCAAATATATCTCCTGAGGCACAGAAAAACATCAATTAGTTTGAACTTCATGTCATTTACCTATTTGCAAATTGAAGTGTAAGTTACTGGAGTAATTGAGACTTCCTGATCCCCTCTCCTGACACATATCAAGAAATTGTAGTTACAGTCACAAATTACACCCAGGAGGAACTTTCACCCTATCCTGCTAGTAGCAGTGTTTTTATTTGAAGTAGCATTTATCTTTCAAAAATATTTTAACATATACACATTAGAGTTTGTCATCTGTTATCTTCCCCTTAGCGCAGATTTTGTATGAGATGATGGTGTTTGTTTAAATAAACGTGACAGATTCAGAAAGAAAGCTTGTATGTAAAAAGATACATTTCCTTTAAAAATATAATTCCTAGAACAGCAACAATTACACAAGGAAGCCCAGGGAGTTACCTCTAGAGAACTACATTTCCCTGAGAAGTATCTAATCATAGCTCATAAGCTGCAGTGAAGAATTTCAAATATTCTGACCCCATTCATTTACCTAGCAAATCTTCTTACATCTAACAACAAAAGCATTGCTAGAGAATTCAAATCATCATCTTGCTTAGCACTTAGCACAAAGAATCTCGAACGATGATCTCTCAAGCACAAGAGACACTGCAGGACAGCGATCAGGTGATCTATCAGGTCTTTTCTACCCGATTACTATACTGTCTTATGACTTACTACTTTTAGGATCACAATGGCACTGAAGAAGCAATAAGGTGTAATTTAGAGAAAACAGCCAAAAGATTTTGACAGGGGAGGCAGAAGATAAGGTGGAACCTGCTTACAGCAGAGTGATACGCTGAAGGATAATGGCAGTCAGAAGTTTCTATACTTGAAATATCTCAGCCCATTTGCACTTCGTCTAGCTACAGTTGCATCTAGAACAGTAAATTATTCTGCATAAACAGCACTGGAGGCAGGAAAAAAAGGATGGATAAATGAGTAACCCGCATCCTACAGTTCCTCTGTTCTCAACTATGTGCTGCTGCTTATCAGGAAAGGAAAAAGATGGAAGCCTTCTCCTACAATTTGGAACAGCACTATTAAATAACAGAAAACCTGCTTGCTTATGAAGTATGTATTTTTCCTGAAGAAGCTAATGCACTGAACAAATTTATGCCTTGTTCTTCTGAAAGCACCTTTTCTACTTCAACAAAATCATGTTAAATAGTATGATGTAACATTGATTATATCTATTTATACAGATATGTATATTCATATATGTACAGAGGTGACAGAAGGATTAGTTACAGCAGAACAGCTGTTGTAAAGATTGGAAATATCTCTAAGTCAGAGCTAGGATGCCTTATTAGCACAGACAGGAAAAGATACGGGAGAATGCACAGAAATATATGTTAGGTACCCTGTAGAAAAATCAAGGCAATTTTTGTTCTTACTGCTCTCTGCTAGTGGACCATGTGGCTATATTATAGATGTTTAGTCCTCAGAAGTATTTTGATTATGGAAGTATTCAAAGGGGTCTTCCACTGGTGAGGCTTACACTTGGGAATCTGATACCTATTAGCATTTAGCTGACATCTTTCCATATTGTTTTAGTTGTTGGCTAACTACAAGGAATAGTCCTAACTATTTCTGTCCAAACATAGCATGACTTTGGCATTTTTACAGTCACCAAGATATTGACAGCAAAAGTCAGACAGAAGGGTGGAAATGTAAGGATTACAGCGAGCACCAGAACTGAGGGATTGAACAGTTTACCTTCTGTGTATTCTGTAAAAGTCATATATCCACATGCAGCGAACACTACACTGATAACAACAGCGAGTGAGACAGACACATGTGTGACTCGAGACCAGTTCTTTAATGTGGGTTCTTCCAGAGACCCATATATTAAAAAGCTGTTATGGTTGCAGATGAATGCTGAAACACACATGACAGTTAAAGCAAATGCATGAATTTATGCATATAAAATAAATTTACGGAGTATGTTTGAATCCACTCATTATTAAATACAAACATTAATCCTGCAATGGGTGGTGAAGATAAATGGCTTGAACTGTTACTTATTTAATTCAATGAAGGTTTATATTCATCCTGAGATGATTCTGATTACATTACCCTAAAATGCCATGCCATTTCCCACCCTCCACACCTCCATTCCACCTGTTGCCTCTTCCTGCTCTTTTTTTGCTTAAGAACCCAACAGGAGTTTTGAGATTTATTTTTTTAAATCCACAGAGCCATTTGCTACTTTCAGACTTCCTATGACATCCATTTTAGCCAGCAGCAAGCATGGGGAGGCCTCAGATTATCACAACATTAACAAGAAGTAATATATCAGATCCTGCAGGCAGGAACAGATTTTAGAATGAGGATAATGGAGGTAAGTTGAGACTCACCTGAATGATTCGCTGTAAGAAGCGGGAAGCAACAGGCACTCTCTAGCAAATGTATGCATTGCAGTCTAAGATTTTTCTGTTAGATGTTATCCAAGAGAACACAGAACGACCACAGCCGCCTCAGTTTATCTATCAGACTACTCCTATTGCTGCAGATGTTTTAAGATGACCTGCACAGCTGAGCTGGATTCACGAGCCACACTGCTGTCTCTGCTGCAGTGGCAGTAGCCTCTAGGGCTAGATGGGCAATGGAAAGGGATAATGTCTTAAACCATAACAATTAGATTCATATGGATGACTCAAAGTAAATTTTTTTTTTCTAAACCAGCTTAACATCAATATAAAAAAATTACAATCAAAAAAATGCGATTTCTAGGTCCAAAATATTAAATAATTTGTTACAGTTGATCTGAATATTGAAAATATTAAAAAAAATTACTTACCAAATGACATCACCCCAACGGCTTGTACTGCATTTGATTTTGCAAATATCCATGCATTTTCTGATTTGGGTCTAAAACAGACATTTGTTTAAATAGATTATCCTCTTTTCAACTATCAGTTATTAAAAATAACTTAAAATACTATGCTGTAATACAGAACTGCTAGTCAGATCTCCAGAACTCTCTGAAGTAGGCCATAGTGTTCATCAGCAGTAAATTGAAACCTCCCTTGTTTTGACTCAAGTATTTCGGTAACCAGTTCTTACAGCCAAAAATGTCAGCCTGTTTCAGTTTTGTAAATAAACTCTTCAAGTCATCATATACCAAGAAACAGCAACAGGGAAGGTAAAAGCTGTTAATTGATTCTGACTAAGGTTATCTCAACCCAAAATCTCTTCTGACTGTTCAGAGGCAATTTCTTCCTTTGAATTTGCACATGTAATCCATGCAGCCCAGAGATACTTTTTTCCTAGGCTACAAATCAAGTGAGGCAGTTTGCCTTGTTTACACCTGTTCCAACTATTCCTCATAGTAAAGATTCTGCTAGTTCCCAAAGGACTAGAATAAAATAAAGTGTAAGAGAGTTTATGGAGAATTTTATAATCAGGCAAGAATGTAATATCCCCCACATCTGCTCCTCTAAGATATACCCACAGTTTTGGACCTGTGGTAACTGTAATTCTTAGAGGACCACAGAAAATCATCAGCAAACTCTGTTAAAATCCATTTGATGGATGAACTTCCTCTCTGAATAAAAAGCCAAAATGAAGGACATGAAATATCCTCTTCCAGAACTACAATTTGCTAAAAATACAAAATGAAATTCACAAGCCAGTTGAATATTATCTTTGTAATATTAAAACACAGAGGAACAGTACAGAGAAGATCGCTCTTAAAAAGCTGGCTGCTGCTAACTTTGATTGCTCTGTTTTTATTTAGAGGAAAGCTACTGTCACTTGAGACCTTAGCTGCCATTTCCCTACTGCCCTAGGAAGCAGTATGGCACTCGTGCCAGTTCTGTGAAGGTAGCAATGGCAGCTTTGTCTCTCCCTCTATCTGGTGATAACTAGCTGGTTTTGACAGCTGTAGTACAATATGTTATGCTAGGTTTCATCGCTTACAAATGTTTAAACTCCCTCTCCCCCTCTAAAAAGAAAAAAAAAAAGACAAAAAAAATTGCTATTTCCCCTTTCAGAGCTCACACCTTACTATTTCTTGAGAGCTCAAATAGTCAATCCTTCCTTTTCCATATCAAAACCAGATTTACAGTCTCTAATGCACATTCAGTTCAGACTTAGAGCACCTTTTTGGCTCTTAAGCTGTGGTTGCTAAGCTTAACTTTGAAGTGAATAGAACCTGAGCATCAAAATCAAGTTCAGTTTTTTGTCCTCAGATGCAGTATATTGTCTTGATTGCTGTAACATACTGTTTCCAGGCTTAAGCAGCTGAATATGGCCCTCCTAAAACATTCTCATCATGTAGACGTAATAAATACTATAGATGAAATAGAGATATCTCGTATTTGTCTTGTGAAATAGGAGTTCCGATCCACTACAGCTGCTGTAGTTCCTTATATAGAGTAGCCTTCCTTAACTTGATGCCACTGATTTCAAACCAGTAGAGATGTCTGTGGACAATTCATATTCATAATTTTGAATGTATTATTTTTCAGGAAAACTTCACATCGGGGAAAAAAAATAAATCAATATTTCAAAATAAAAATAGCCTACAGAAAGCTAACATTACAGCTGTTCCATTCTGTAACCACTAGAGGTCAGCTTTGATATCAAACATACAGAATGAAAAATTGTTTTGTATTATCCTTTGACAACAGAATTTGTGAAAGTCTCTTTACCCCATTTTCTATAAATAATTAACACTTAGATAATCTAATACCCTATAAACCAAATTAAAATGCACAGAGATAAAGAATGCTTTTGTCTGAAACACATTTAATTTCTGTGAAAATGGTACATCCTGTGCGACAGTATAGCTATATCATAAACTCTACAAACAGGGATTTAAAAAATGGAATTTAGAAAGCATGTGAACTTCAGTTGAAATATTTGAATAAAGTGGACAAATAATCAATTACAAAAAAAAAATCACAAGAGTTAGTTTTCCCCCTGCACAGTGTTAGCTTATGCACTAGGAATATGCAACAGACCAAAATATAGCTTTGCTTTATGGATGACTGACAAATCAGATTAGGAGTATTATTTGAGGGAAAAAAATCCAAAAGAACAAAATCCTGCTTATTTAGCAGGCCTAAGAAGATAAATTCCTTCCATTCTAGTTGCAGAATTGAAAAAGAATTTCAGATCCATGATTTGAACACTACTAGCAGATTGCAATGTCATACAATGCACATTGGTACAGACAACATTTGCAACAGTATATGAATTTTTCTTACAGTAAGTCACATACTGCTGCATGTGTTTTGAAAAACATTTTTCATACCTTGGGAACAGAGGGATCTTACACAGATGTGATACATAAACTAAGTGAAAGAAACACAGTAAGAAATTTCATTTCTGAGTGTTTAGAACTAAGAGTCAAGAGCTCTAGACTTCTGATCATATCAACAACAAACCACCCCCAAGTCCAGTGTGCAGGACAGAGACTTATGCAAAGCTCCTCAAAAAGGATGAAGGTGACATGAAAGTGTCTATATAAAATAAGACTTCAGACAGGAAGAGAGAAAATTGGGTCAGGAAACAGTAGCTGTTATGGAAGAGCCATACAGTGAATAATCACTTAAAATGACTCACAAAACAAAGGGCACCTCATGTAAATAGCTAGTATCAAATGTCAAGGTAAATATACATACATTCATATACATATATACGTCTGTGTAGGCAGATGCATACACAGGCTGAAGCAGTCTATCAGAAGAATAGCAAGTAACACTATACCTGTTCTGCTTTTTCAATCCTGCTGCTACTGTTCAAGATGGATTTTATTTTTTTTTTGAAGGACCTTTGTTCTGACCAGTTTGACCTACATTCTTGTTAGGAATTGTTAGGGGAAGATTTTAACTGCTGCTGATACAAGAATAGCAGTAGCTGTGAATATCCATGAATGACAAGAACAGCTAGCTTACTGCTGCTCACTCAGTGTATAAAAACACAGGCTATGCCTGCATGAACACAAAGTTTTTTTTCATGCTGGAGAAGTAGCCGATGAAACATAATGAAAGTTAACAGAAGTACATTTGTGATACTAAATGCACTTGTTGGGAGCTGTCTGTATCATATATAGTAGAAGCTGTAACACAAAATAAATCTGAGAGGTAACATAACTATGATTCTTGGAACAAAAATAATAGAATATTGAACACAAATATGTTCCAAGGGAGACCCCAGACAGGAAAAGTCTCAGCTGAAAGTAAGACAACAGCAAGACAGACTGACAATAAAAACTGTCTGTAGGACGGTAATGAAGCCTGGCAATGAAGAAAGCCTAGAAGTTAAGAAAATAAGACTCTACTCAGTCTTCAGTATATTTAAGGGAAAGTATAGCATAATAAACACGCTAATGAGTTTTAAAAAGTTTTGAAAATACACGTGTTTATCTACATAAGAAGAGGGGAAAATGAAAAGAACAAATGAACCAGGCAAAGGTTAAGACTTCCTAACAGGGTAAATGGCATTTCACATCCAGATCATGAGTACGAGTTGGGCTGATATGTCTGGCAGTCTAAACCAGCATACATTCTACTTCTTGTAAAACATTTACAGTATAATAATTCCCCATCTTTAAGATCCATGCTATGCAGAAATCTTATCTGTCATTCATGTAGAAATGCTGCTAAATATAATACAGCAGCAGAGTGCATCAGAAGCAAAATATCTTTAAGAAGGGCAAGAGAAACATAAGTCCCTGATCTCAACCCAGCTTGCAGGTGTGAAACACTGACTGAAAAAAAAAAAAGTTAATTTCTAGAGAGGAAGCAATGTCATATGTTTGACAAGGGAGCTACCTGTTGGAAGGAGCAAAAGACTTGTTTTAGATTGAAGATCAGTGACAAAACACCAAGTTTACATGTAAACCGTCAGTTATCCAAATAATCCAGGAACACATGGCAGATTCATTCAGGTTTAATTCAATGATTTAGACATTTAGGAAATTAATTGTAAAATTCCAATTCAATTCTATTCTAAGGTAAAATATCTCTTTAGCTTTTGTTTAAATTTTAAGAGTTTAAAGATACTGAAAAAGTTGATAGATTAATAAACTTCAATCAACATAATGGAAAGAAAATGAGTAATGCTCATATCAGCCTTGAATTTTACATTAATCAAAGTCATCTCGGCTGTTAAAGAACACAGACGAGGCAAAGCTATATGTCAGCCTCACTTAGTTACAGTTGCTTTAACTTCTATTTCTTCCATAATGAACTACTTAGCAATTCTGTAAATATACAGTAGCTTAGTTTTATTTTTTAATTTCATCACACATTAAAGTTTATCTTTGCTTACTACTGGATTATTTATATGAAGGAAAGAATCAACTTTCTACTTTCAAGTTATTTTCCTGAACACTTGGTGGTTCATCCCTGTGATCAGCTGCCAGTTGAGTAATTCTCACATCCTATTTATGTGTAGCAGATGCTCTTGAAGTTTTTCCTAGAGATTTATGTATTATGCAGACACTGATATCATGACATTCTTTCCAAAAGAACACCAAATTAAAATGATCCATCTTTATAAGCTACATAAAATATTGCTTGTTACAGCAATGAATGTTAATTTCAGCTTTGAAGCATGAAGTTATTTTATGCAGTATTAACGTACTGCACATTTACAGTTTGAGATAATTCTAACCCATTGTTTTTGATCACAACCCAGCTATAAGCAGGTGGAAATAAAGTAAAGAACGGATCATCAAAATATATTTTTATCCAACATCTTAAACTATTGAGAGTAAACTCTGAGTCCAGAACACTGGATTTTAGCTGCAGATTCATTATGTCCCTCAGGAAACAATCATATGGATGACATTAAACAAAAGCAAAACTGGGGGGGGGGGCAGGAGGAAAAGTACCTCAGTTTCATGTTTGTCATAAGAGGAAATAAATTAAACCAAGCAATCCCTCATTATAAATACATTATTTATTTTCCTGAGAACTAACAAGAAAATAACATTCCTATAATGTCTCTGGACAACCCACTCTACTCCCAAAGCAACTAAAAAAAATACATAAAAATGCAACACTCCAAAGACTTATAATTGCTCTTTTTCAGCCTACAGCTCCAAGCACATCAAATCATTAAAAATACTAATAACATCATTGTTTCACTGATGGTCTAAGACATTGCAGGTTTCTAGGAAAGACAATATTCTCTGTTGTCCAAATAACAGATATAATTTTCAAACAGAACATGGATTGCATTTAAGCAAAAAGACAGTTTTATCACACCCAAATAATCTTCTTGTATCCCTCAAAGGGAAGCAATCTTCACTTTCAAAAATCTAAAGGTAAGTGAAAACTGATTACTACTCAGAGAGTAATTACCAAAGTGGGAAGAGAGCCGAACAGGATTCCAGTGGAACCTGTCCCGAGTCCAGCACTTCTGAATAAGTGCTTCAGCAGTAACTTGAATGATGGAACAAAAAGTAAGAAGCATTCTTAACAGAAAGCATGAAATGTGCAGTTAACACAAGGATGCTAAAGAACAGGGTGAAAAAAGAAAAATCATAAATAAGTTGGTAAATGAATAAATCATCTGATAAAGCAGTATTCAATTCTGTAATGACAATTTCTACAGTTATGCAGGGAAAAAAAGGCTTCATGAGAACAGGGCAGGGGGAACAAGCAAAAAACCCCAAACTTCATGGAAACAGAGTAAAGGAAAAAAATTGCTGGCTCACAATTCTGCAGAGCAGGGCTTGGTGCCTCTATTAGACTGCAAACTCAAGGTATGTCCACAATGTCATGCCACCTTCCAAAGAGGCAAACATCAAACTAGGTTACATAAACAGAAGCATGGCAATCCCCAAAAAGATACAGTTGAAAGGGATCTCAAGACACTTTGCATGTAAGATACATCAATCTTTCTTCTCTGCTATTCAATGGGAATACCACAGGCAGTTGGGGCACCACAATCTCACTTTTAATTTGCAGAGAACTTAATGCAGCCATTGAGAATGATCAGTAGAAGAAGAAATGAGAAGAAGAGAAACTAAAGGAACTATGTTTGTTTAGCCTATAGAAAGGATCACCAAAGGCGGACAAGTTACAGCTCTTTACAGGTGTTTTTTAAGCATCTGAAGAATGATGAACAGTTTGCTGTCCATACCTACCATGGTTAGGCAGGAAGCAACTAACATGAAATGCAGTAAGAGAGACATATGATATACATTTAGGGAGAATTCTTAAGAAAAGTCTAGTTAAGAAGTAGAATGGGAAATCATGGAATTGCTAAGAACAAACTAGACAATCACCTGTCATCAATGACAGGCATACACTAAGTTCTGCCATGTAACAATGGTAGGGATTAAATATTCTCTCTTGGCCCCATCAAACCTTTATCTAGGATCGTACAAATTCTTTTCCTATATGACGGATGTGAGGACTATGTTTTATAATCATGATTTTTTTAAATCTCTTTGAAAACTGCAACTTCTATTGCATTTTAATAAGGATTCACACTAAATGCATTATTTACTTGTTTCACATGTTACAATACTATGATGTGACCCGTATTAAAACATATTAGTGTTCTTTATTCTCATTGGAAAATAAAAAATGGCATACCATTATACCATTAACAAAATATTAGAAGAGGGTTTTAATAACTAAAGTATACGTCTATTTCTAACTGTAAAACAGAAGTAGTAAAAATAGACATTGATAGAATGTTTGTGAGGCAAAAAATTCTCGTTAACAGTTTAACAACGTATTAGATGCATTTTTGAAAACAAAACGTGTAAAGACAAAAATGGAAATCTTTACAGAATTAAAAAGTAAAACTTTAAGAATGACTCAAAACCTAACATTACTTACTGTAAGAAAAAAATAAAACCAGGCATTCCATATTTTTCAGTGCATCGCAACTGTTGAGAAGAAATGTTACCACAGTAACAAGCTCATCAGTAACCATTATGTACAGCTTCTTCCTTTTTTGACAGGGCATTTTGAGATCACCCTTTCAAACACCCCTTTAACACACAGTATGAAAAACATACTGTTTCAGAAAGATGCAGGGGCGGGGGAGGGGGGGGAAGTCCCACATTGTTCTGAGTGCATCGTTTTATGGACGATAGACAACATCACCTGGTACAACTTTAGAAACTGCTATTCTAGCCATCTTCCTAGCATTAAACATTAATACCCTGCAATTAACCTACGTATCACAGCAGTAAGACAAATGAACAATTATGCATAACACTGCTGAAACAATCACGGTGGAAGAAACCCCTTCTTACAGAAACATTAGAAATACTATATAAAACAGTTCCAATAAATAAAAAAGCACATTCAGAAATAGTTTGTTGTCTTTATTACTATATCTTCAGATTCAAAGGATAAGGAAAAAGGCAGACTTTCTAGGCCATAAATGAAAGATAATAGATTCATAACACTTTCTTGCAATATAATTATAAAAATACTGCCTCAGGACATATCTATATGTACTAAATTGTCTAGAACACTCCAATATCCAATGTTAAATACTACTTTCAGAGTATGAGTGCTAGAAAATAGTTTTGCGTGTTTATATTGTTGTTTTCACAAATGACAGTATAAAGTTATTATTGTGTTCTCTTTTTTCTTTTCATTATTTGTATTCAATTTTTATTATGAAATCATTATATTAACAGAAATATTCCTAAGATACCATCTATTTTAAGATTGTAAATATAGGTCATCTGACAATAATAGACAAAATTAAAGCTTTCTCAAATGACAGACAACCTCACATGCCTATTCAGGAGCCACCTGCTATTAGCCATATCACCCACAACTTCCAATTAATCTGTAGTTTTCTGAGACTTTTTCTAAATTTGCTTATGTGCAATAGAAGTGGGGAAAAAAAAGGATAAAGCATGTTTTAGCAGTTCATTTGGTATTACTGTTAATACAGATTTATTTTTTCTCTGTCTCTCCCAAAACAGCCACATTCCACAGCCATGCAGATATATGCAATAGGGAAATAACAGATTACGTATGATCAAAAATTCACTTTGTGGCAAGTGTAAGAATACTCACACTTGTGGACTGAATGTTACTGTCCTCACCATCACAATAATCAGGATGACAATGGTTAAAATCAGAGAAATAAGAGATACCTGTAAAAGTAAAAACACAACTTCAATCAGTAAGCTGCTGAAAGGTTGACCTCTTAGCAGCATAATGTACTTTTTAAAAGAATAATTAACAACCAAGTAAAGTTCTAAATATCACATCAAATATTTATAATTAGATAGCTTGTCCTATATCATCATCTTTTCATTTGTTATTCTTTTTAATTAACTACCCAATTGCAACTATTTGTCTAATTTTAAGTGATAGTCCCATTTAAACATTTCTAATCAACAGCACTCAGCATTTCAAGATCAGGTCTATAACACCCAGTGCTTTACAAGATTTGAGTTCTGCTAACAGTACATGGAAAAATTCTAGCAATTCATATGGAGACCAAAGTTTCGCTTAAACTATTCCAAGTTTTCCGATATTTCTTGGGACAGAAGACAGTCTGAACTTCCAAAATATTTAACATGTTCTAGCCAGACATAATTGAGTTCAAATACAGTAAGTTACGACTGGCAGTTATTTTCTAATGGCATACAGAAAAGTAAACCAAAAATCAACTGCTTTTATGATTTACCTTTCCCAGTTTTGCTATGTCTCGATATAAAGATATAGGCAAGGTAAAGATGATGGTGGTAAGAAGAATTATGAAGTGACGGTCAGCAAGCACATTATCTGGTCCAACTAAAGCAAAAAAGAAAATATTCTTTAAGAGACTGACATGAGAAACAGATTAGTTAGTTACCTCTGAAAGGCCAAGAGTAACAAACTGATGTTGACCAGGCTTTTATCCCCTTTACTCAAGCCAAGTAACACTGAAATAAAGACTAGGCATTAACCAACCTTCAGGAAGCCATACACAGCATGTGCATAATCACAAGAATTTTGCAAATTCAAACCAAATGTGTAACATATGGCATATATTATACCAAACTTTGGAAGTCTGTCATTTCTACACATAGATTAGTATTCATTTCTTTCATCATGCCTGGGTCAATCTTGGCAGACTGCAAGTAAAACATTCTACCGCTCCTTTCTGCCATTTACTCTTGAGGATTTTTTGACACTGTGTGTTGACATCAATTAGTGTGCTGTTGAAGATAAGCAAATTCTTAAAGAATGATCCTATAATAAGTAAATTTCGAGGTTTCTTTTGAGCACCTCCTTTCTTGCTGCCAGTTGGCTTCCACTTGTAAAATACAGATTACCATGTGAAGGCAACAATAATGTTTTAACGCTCCCTGCAACCAGTGGGATTTATTTGTACAATTGGTGTTTTTTTTAAGCCAACCACAACTTAAAATAAAACATATCTCAGTCAGGCTGCCATGAATCATGGACTTGAATGAAAGTTTGCTGAATAATTAGTGCTGGAAAACGACTAGCAATTGACATGAAAAGTATGTTCAGTTCCCTCTATTCTTTGGGAGATTATAATGCTTTCACACCTCTTTCCAGGCAGGCATTCTACCAGGTGAAAGGATATGCCATGCTGGGGCTTCCTCCTATTACAGAAGTCATATTGTATATAAATTATTAGATATTCACTGTCACTATCAACCTGATCAAGTATTCACATAACAACAGAGTGTGACAATTAAAATTGCATCCACACCTTGCAGGCTTCACCTGCTGAAAACTACAGTCCTCCTGTGAAAAATCAAACAATTCATACAAATACTAATTTCCACTTCATTGCAGACATGTTCTTTTTAGTTTAATTTCCCAGTGAAGAATGTTTTCGCTTAGCTGGCTTTGTGCTAAAGTAGACGGTAAACATGCACACAAATTGCTTCACTGATTCTGCTGCAAAAACTCACAGCAAAGGAAGGTTAACAAATGCATGAGTTAAAAAGCTCAAAATGTCACATCTGGTTTTGCAATGAATATCTAAAAGAATAGAAAGTTACATATGTACTTCATGACCAACTATTACAGACATGCTTAAGTAAGCATTAAATCCATTATAATATTTGCAAGTCATCCAGGATTGTTCACTAGATAAAGTGCAGTTTCAGTATTCAAATTATTATTACAGAAAATATCTAAAAAAGATGACAAAATATGATGACCTTGTAAATATACCACTGTGGAAGACTCCTTCTATTTGCTTAGTATTTCACTGAAGCATGTGGTCACAATGACACCGATTCCATGATAACTAAGGACTAGGATTCATAGTTTTTATTTAAGAAAGATTTACTATAAAAAAAAAACACAAAAAAATTTCATATAAATATGCTTCAACTTTAAATATATATGAGAGTCATTTAGAAACAAAGTAACAAGTAATCCCTAAATATTTACGTTATACTCTTATCCAATACATTTTCTCCATTCTGAATTTTTTAAATGCATCTTACCTCCAGGAATTCTCTGAAAAACTTTAGTTAAAGTGTCTCCTGTTATTATATTGTAGCTGATCATAGCTTAAAGAAAATAAATTTTTTTGTTAGTACAAGTCAAATATGAACTATTTGATAAGCATTTAATACACATATTTTGTACACTTCTGGATTATATGTCACTATCCCTCTTGTATGAATTCTGGTTAGCACCTAAAACTTCTAAGTTTCAGGTTTAAAGCAAAATTTAAAAAAATTCTTTATTATATTGTAGCTGATCATAGCTTAAAGAAAATAAATTTTTTTGTTAGTACAAGTCAAATATGAACTATTTGATAAGCATTTAATACACATATTTTGTACACTTCTGGATTATATGTCACTATCCCTCTTGTATGAATTCTGGTTAGCACCTAAAACTTCTAAGTTTCAGGTTTAAAGCAAAATTTAAAAAAATTCTTTAATGCTCCCCTCCCCCCTCCCCCCAACCGAAGCAAGAATCCAGTCGGATAAGCAAGGCTGTTATGCTGACTTGCCATATAAATGACTTGCCATATTCTGACTTGCCATAAATTTCTTTTCAAATTCTTGTTTCTATTTAGTAAAGTTCCCTTGTTAGTCTAATAATCAGTCCTGCAATCAAATGCACAGGATTTCCTAACTCATGTAAAATGTTTGCAAAATCTTTAAACCAGAAGAAAGGAGGAGAAAATAGATAAAGATATTAGATATGGACTTCCATTCCTTCCTCTCATTAATAGTAACTGTGGCGTTAACATTCATGTTTCATTCTTATCTTACTCTACACTAGAAGTGTGTATATGTGCGTGTGTGTGTATACATACACACAAAATATATTTATATACTCATGTGGGCTTCACCATTTAGACAGCATAAATATAGGTATTGACCTTAACTAATGTATAAATATTCACTGTTGTGAAATTGTAAGTCATTAACACTACTTATAGAAATAAGTTCAAGCACATGCATATCCGTAACTGGTTCCATGGTAAGGACCAAGATTTTTACAACTCTTTTCCATATTCTCTATGAAGTAGCAATTATATCCTTTTTCAAATCAACATGTGTAATATTGTTGCCTGCCTGCAGTAACAGTAACTTGACTCCCTTAAAAATCTCAGCTACCTGTAATAAATTCAGATTGATTATTCCCAAAGTAGGAATTTTGATCTGGGACTCTCCAGGCACTGAGTCCAGACTCTTGGTATCTCAAGTCACCACCCCTTGCAGCCCTATGTGTGAAAATACCAAGCTTATTTAAGATTTGATTATGTTACTAAGGTAGGGGGCAGAGTCAGATTAACACTTTATTTTAAATTTCCAGTCTAATTAATTCCTGCTCAGAATGCTGTTCTTTCACTATTTCTTCAAAGGGGTCTTGACTGCCCAATTTCCCAGTAGCTCATTGGGCATGAGGCTGAACTAACAATTTTGAAGAGCAATGACAGCACATAATACTCAAAGCAAGATCCGATCAGTGGCTTCCCCAATAAATAATACTACATCTTTGGAAAAATACTACTTCAACATACTCCTAAAGTCATATTTTCCTTTTGTTTCAGGCACATCTACTTTGTGCTCTGTTACTCATTCCAGAACAGAATCTCTTCTTTTCGATTTCTCATAACTTCTTTTGTCATTAATTTTTAAGTGTGTGATCATGAATTTCTCTGCTGTTACATTTCTGTTCATTTCTATTATTCTGGTCCTCCAATTCATTGAATTCTTCCTCAGTCATTGTTCAGAACACTCCAAGCAATTTTATTTTTTTTTTATAGGAAAGAGGCATATACAGTATATTCTTTACAGAGTTCTTAGTATTTAACCAGTGAAAGAATGAGATAATGTGAAAAAGCTTGTTATTTATAAAAAGTAAACACTTATATTTTATGTGATCTTACCAATAAATGGATATAAAAATTGAAGAGTTGAAAGAATTAGATAACCTACAAAACCATATGTTTTTCTGACCAGCTCTTGATAGGTGTTGGTACTGGAGAGGTTTCCTCCTTTGATCAGTAATATAATGGAATAATCTGTTAAAATATAGAATTATTGTTAAAGACAGTATGAACCAACTTGTGGTTGGTTACTGCTCATCTTTTTCGCTCCTTAAAAAAAGTCTGCAAAAAGGAAAACAGTGGCACTGGGAATAGCAGGGATGAGAAATCTCACAAAGGACCTCAGTCCACCAAACCCAGGAGTTACAGGCCCATATTGGAAGGAAATTCCCACTTTCCCAATTAGGAACAGCAGAAACAGACTCATTTTCATTGGTTTCCAGTATGGTTAAAGGGAACAAGAATTGTCACAAGCAGCAAAAAAGAAAAATTCGATTAATAATGCAGAGGGCTTCTGAATGGATGGAGCGCTTGATTATATCATGAAGTACAAGGACTGACTGTGTCACGGTGCTAGAACTCTCAATCGCTTTACTCAGCTGTTTATCTAAGTTTCTGCAAGACAAAGCCTGGTTAGTATTTTGTGTCTTCTCCATTGTTTACGATAAAAATATTATGAACACTTTTACAAAGCGATTTATCTGGAAAACCATGAAGCAATGTGCCTTGAGACAGGGCTGATGTCACAGGCAGAATTACTCCCAGATTTATGAAGAAAAGTTCTAAATACTGATGTTATGTCAAGCTATGCTTTAGTATTCATTTGAGCACCATGGAAATTTTCAGTCCAGATTAGTTACAGCACAGAATTTATTACCATAGTGCAGATGTCTTGACAGATAGTAGCTAGACCTCATCTATTCCTCATCTGGCTTTCACTTAGCTTGTAATCTATGCTGCGATAGGAACAGTTCCTATCCGTGAATAGTGTCAATGTTTATTATCTTCTGGGAATGACTAAAATTATGAAATTTTCAGTCTTTACAAAGGAGATTTCTACAGTTTGTTAATGTGAAAGCAACCCAGAGATTTCCATGATCATACGCAATTCTTAGACAATATATGCTCACTTATACTATAATTGTGAGCAGTCAAAAACAGAAATACAGAATTGTTCATTATCAGTTATGCTGCATACTGAGCTGATCTTGTACAAGAAATATTAAGTCTTTGTAGCAAGGGATCTTAGACCCACAAAACTTGAAAAAGATTTATTGTTAAAGAACCTAAAATTGTATTTGTCTGTTAATCTAGGACTATACCCAGTGTAATTAAAAAACATCCCCCAAAATGAAATACAGTTAGAATTGCTAAATAACAGTTATTCACCAATTATTCATTAAAAACTATGGAAAATAAATGCTAACAGACACACTTAGCCTGTACTTTAAATGCTACAAGTCAAAAAGTTATAACTATAGTCATAATTTGCTTGTGCAAGATACATTGAGCCACATCTTTAACATAATAAAATCCTGAGTTTAATTCACAGGTTCTGGGCCTATGGCTATAAAGTTTTCAAAATACTTAGAAATGCAAAGGACAAATCAGATTTCATACAGAAAAGTAACTGAAATTTCTGAGCTCTGTTTATGATATGATTTCATTAATGTATTTTGCTATAGAACCATAGAATCGTTTAGGCTGGAAAAGACCTTTAAGATTATTGAGTCCAACTGTTAACCTAGCACTGCCATGTCTACTACTAAACCATGTCCCTAAGCACCACGTCTACAGGCCTTAAATATCTCCAGGGATGGTGACTCAATCATTTCCCTGGGTGGCCTGTTCCAGTGCCCAACAACCCTTCCAGTGAAGAAATTTTTCCTAATATCCAATCTAAACCTCCCTTGGTGCAACTTGAGGCCATTTCCTCTTGTCCTATCACTGGTTACTTGGGAGAAGAGACTGATCCCCACCTTGGTACAACCTCCTTTCAGGTAGTTGCAGACAGTGATCAGGTCTCCCCTCATGTTCAGCCGGCTGTTGACCAACACCCCAAGGTCCTTTTCTGCCGGGCAGCTTTCCAGCCACTCTTCCCCAAGCCTGTAGCGTTGCATGGGGTTGTTGTGACTGAAGTGCAGGACCCAGCACTTGGCCTGCTGAACTTCATACAGTTGGCCTCTGCCCATGAATCCAGCCTGTCCAGATCTCTCTGTAGAGCCCTCCTACCCTCAAGCAGATCAACACTCCCACCCAACTTGGTGTCATCTGCAAACTTACTGAGGGTGAAGCCACAGAGAAAATTTTTACTGAGGGTGAAGCCATAGTGAAAATTTTCCATTCAGAAGGAACATATTCGTTATGCTATATTGCTCTCCAGTCAAATCTCGATCATTTATGCAGACCCTTAAATGATATTTCAAGCAACGAAAAGCATCAACTGATGCTCAGCATACAGGTAGAAGAATTTGTGCCATTCACATTGACTTGGTTTGTCATTTTAAGACTTGAATCCACAGAGGCTTTATAAAAATTCTCCTTTGATGCCAATGAATTATTTTTTTTTACCATATGATTTCAAAACTCGTCCATTTCTGAAGCAAAATCTGTTATTTTTTTGATGAATGATAATTAAATAAAATATTCAAAATCATAGTACAACCAAAGGTTTTCATTCTGTGCTATATTCAAAAAAAACCTGATAGACAACACACTCAAGGATCAGTCTCTTAATTAGGGTAAAAACAGTGGACTAATCACCTAAATTAGGTGATTATGAGGCAGAAATAAAAGCTATTCTTCCAAATGTCACCTTGACCTAGTCTAAGAAACTAGGCTTTATAAAAATAATATGCACACAAAAAGCAGCTTTATATGTTGTGCAGTACAGTTCTCTACTTTTACTAATCTGCTCAAGGGATTAGAGAGGTAAGGAAAAAATCAATCATTTTTATTGTCATAGATACACTTGTTTAAGGTATCATTAAGCTCAAGATCAGATAAATGTTGCAAGACTAATTTTCACTTTACGACAGAAACTGCGTTTAGAGTACCTGTGATATAGGCAACCACAAATAAAAGTAGTACTCCTAGTGGAAAACCAGCTTCCTTCATTGAATATGGCAATCCTGTAAATAAGAAAAGGAGAGATTATAGAAGAATCTTTCCAAATACTTATTTGTGATGACCAAAAGAAAGAAATACTCAGATTTTAAAGAATGCTATCAATCTCCCAAATTGGACCAGCACGCTTAATAACCTCAGAAAGATTATTTTCAGTGGACAAAATGTTGCCGAGTTGTGAAGTTCAGTCAGTGCCTGCCCAACCAGTCCTCTGATCATTATGGCAAGAGGTTGTAGGGTATTTATCACTGTAAGACGTGATCCCAGCTGACACCTCTGCATTTTTGCATAGTAAGCAAATAAAAATAGAGAAAAGTCTTTAGGAACAGCAGCAGAAAGTAAGACGACAGTATTATTCCCCAAACTCGATAGCCATGCATGTATAAACAAGGCTGAACACAGGATAGTACAAAAAGTATACTTGCCTATAATGCCTGATCCTATGATAGAGTTGATAATGTTAAATCCAGCTGATGCCAGATTACTGTTTCCTCCTTTATTCCTGGGTTTACTAACGAGGGCTGTCTGGTCATCTGTTTCTACCTATTTCAGGAAGACAAAGACAACATTATACATAAGAAAAATAGGTGAGAACAAGGATTTTACACATAGTCTATTCAAGATCAAAAAAATTGTCACGGACTCAGATTTGTAGAAGTATTTTGATAACTAAATCCCATTTTTTTCAGTGAGAAATCAAAGGGGTGTTAGGCTTCTAATTCCTGTATAAGTCTGACCCATAATCTTCTCTAATTAATTCTTCTCTGAAAAAAAAAAAGTAAGTGGAAGGACAGAAATGTATATAAACTCAGAGGCAGGCTGTTAAACAAAAAGTTTTTTAGTCATGTTCCAAAGCCAGAAATGCAAATCAAGTATTTTTGAAAATATTTTGGCTAATACAATGGGACAGTTAAAATAGGCCCCTGAATCAGGGGAACAAAATCAATTTCAAGAGTTACTAGTAAAGTATGCCAACATCTGAAGATGCTCTAATTCAAGGTTTTATCCAGAATTTTAAACATTTCTGTGTCATCCAATGGTTTAGTTCATTATGAATAGTTAATGACATTATAAAATTGGCTAGTCCCAGAGAGTTTCTGTGGGAAGGTCTGGTACAAACCAAAGTTCAAAGCACAATTTGTAGCCAGTAGCTTCAAAACCTAAAGTTCTTATCTTTAAAAAGCATTTCTTCATAAGGATGCAGTGGTCCTCTCAGATCACCACTCTGCTCTCAGAGAAGATTTCAGAATCATTCATTAGAAGGCCAGTATTTTAAATGAAGTTGTGTAATTCAAAAGAGGAACATGCACTTAATGAAGAAATTGCCCACTTGTGTTCTACAAAAGCAAAACATTGTGTACTTACCATGAAAATAAAACTACTATTTCATGGATGCAGGAGCCTATTTAACATATATAGCAGGTAGTACAAACTCAGATGCTTGTCACTAATACTCCTGGGAAAAAAAATTAAATGACTGATAAATCTAAGTCATCTGTAGATGGTGGTATAAGCTGACAAGCGTAAGAGTGCCTCAAGGATGGCTACATACTTAAGTGGAACTTTTAATCCTTAAGCACTACTAACATGAGAAGAGTAATACTGGCTCAGATCAAAGGCCAGTATAGCCTGATATCCCATTTCTGAGAGTGGCCATGGAATGCATCTAGGGAAGAGTGTAAGAGCACGAAAAATAGATAGTTAGCAAATAACCTTCCTGTCCCAGCTTTCATCAGTATGCATACCCTGGACTTCCCAAAGCGGATACGTTCTTGGTGCATCACAACCCTTAATGGATTTTTCCTTGAATTTGACCTTTTTTGAAGCCATGTTTGGTTTTTAGCATCCGCAATTTCATGTGGCAATGAATGCCACATCTTAATTATGCATCATATGAAGACACAGTTTCTCTTCTTTGTTCTGAATCTACCACTAAATATTCCCACTTGGTGTCTCAAAAATTTTTGTACCATCACAGACAAGCCAACCACTATTTCCTACTTAGCTTCTTCATGTCACATGCAGTTTTATAGGTAACATTCTCCCTCGGCTGTTTCTCACCTAGACTTACAAGTGCTACATTTTATTTCACTACTAATTTGAGCAGCAGAAGCATCATTATCATTCTCTCCCAAAATGTTAACGTTTTCTGCTACTTAGAGCACAGTACATGTGAAATTGCACCGAACTAGAACAGGTCAGTTCCCTCTTCTCAGTTGTTACAAGAAAATGAACACAATGTGCATCGTACAGCTCAAAGACTCTGTCATGAACCCTTCCCCACTTGGAAGACATAGATTTGAATTGGCAAAAAGAACAAGAAAGGGAAACAGAAATTGTGACACAGGTGAAATGGCTACTGTGTGAAGGCTAGCCCTCTTCAAGGTGCACTTGGACTGCAGATGCGGGAGGGAATGCCTGTTGGGAGGCATGCTAGTGAGCTATGCAACATGGAAGGCTGTGGAAGAGGTGAATGGGACACGTTTGCCTCTTGCAGGGTCCTCTCCCAGGGACCAGCTGCAGGCCATGAGAGAGCCAGGGCCACCCACCATCGTATTGATAGAGGTGGGCCCACCAAGAGACAGGGTGCTCAAGTTCTGGTCCTCAAGTGACCCCCAGCAGCCACGGTTTCCCTGCCTCACAAGAATAAGGCCCCTCAGATTGTGGTTTTTCTCCATGCATAGTACCTATGAGTCTTTCTTCCTCATAAACTGAACAGAGATGAAAAAGCCATAGCTGCTGCCAGCTCATCAGCACAGCTGGGGAGCTCGGCTGAAGCACCGACCCACCCGGGACGCTTCATGCAGCTGGTCACTATAAAGCCCACCAAAACCGGCCACGGTGCCCCTCAAACGCCCATACCA
>NW_009625363.1:1380-3532 GCF_000690535.1 Cariama cristata | reverse complement strand
AAAAAAAAAAAAAAATTAAAAAAAATAAACCCACATGGGTTTGGTTTTTTGTGCTTGTTTTTCTGCGTTAGGAATTCAGGTCTTGTCTCCCCTGCGGGACCCACCGGGGACCGAGGAACGGCTGAAATTCTATCATCAAAGAACCGCGCCGGCCAGCGGGGATGAGGCCAGCTCTGCCAGAGGGCAAAAAACAAAAAAAAACACCTTTTTTCACCCCAAATCCAGCCCCACTCAGATTCAGGACCAGGGGGGTCCCATCCCAGGTCATGAACGGATTGTTATTTAATTTGTACCTCAAGCGTGTGGCCAAAATACCTGGGAAATTTGGGCGGAGAGCATCATCCCGCTGGACCACATGGCGGTCAGCTGGGACTGCCGATGCTCATCCCGGAGGCTCGTTAGGCAATGAAGGGAAACCGCGGGGCGGGTGTGCTTGGGCAAACAGGGCAATTAATGCCAGTTAATTAGTAAATTGGCTTTGTTACCTCCCGGTAACCCCAGAGTGAGCTGGAGGGGCTGCACCGTGCATTGATTCCTGTTTTTTTGGGGGGTATGCAGCCCCTTGTCTGCCCCGGCTCCAGCGTGCCGGAGGATGCCAGGACGGGGCAAGGGTCGGGGTGATCCGGCAAAGCGCGGTGATGCGCCTGCCAGGCAGGGAAAACCCAGCTCCTTCCCACGTGTGCCGCGTGTGCCGGCTCTGGCTGTGGGATGCTGGCAGGAAGGGAGGCCCCTGATCCACAGTGCTGGAATTTTCCCCCCTGCCGCCGGATGAAACGGCGCTGCCGGCGGGATGGGCACGCCGGGACATGCCTGCTTGGCTCTCGGCATGTGTGTCTCCATCCCAGCACAGCTTTTCCCCTCACCGGAGCCAAGGCAGAGCGCCAGGAGCATCCCTCGCCATGTGAGACCTCCTGTTACCGGAGCCCATTGTCTTGCTGGGTTTTAAGCCTGGCCTGGCTAGGCCTGGTTTAAGGAGTCCCCTGCTAAAGGCATCACGGGGAGAGGATTTTTAGCCAAAACCCCCTCCACAGAGAGCACAAGGACACACAAAGCTGCCCCACGCTGCTGCTTTTCATCTCCTAAGTGCTTTGCAAACATTAACTAATTAATTCTAATTAACTCATTACCTAATTAGAACCAAACGGCCCTCCCATTTGCAAGGAGGAAGGAAATTCATGCATCATCATTTCGTGCCCCCCCCCTCTAAAACCTCTGCCGGCTTCATACCAGCATTGGTGAGGACCTTGGCACCTGGTCCTCCTGATTGCTGTGAATCCGGGGTGAAAAACCCACTTTATGGGTTTGCTAACGCTGAGAAGCCAGGAACGAGGATTTTCACCCATGTGGCCCAAGCAGCACCAGGAACGCCAGCATCACCAATGCCCGGTGTGTCCACTCGTCAGGGAGGAACCTCTTCCAGGGCAGGCGGTGGATGCTTTCACCAGCTTTTTATGGAAAACGAGGGATTTCTTGCAAAGGAAACAAGCGGGCGGTCGGGATAGAGGAGTTTCGGAGAGGCATTTCCCGAAGGATTTCCTGCTCAGTGTCCTATGGTCAGGGACAAAGGCTTTGGGGACACCAAAAAAGTTTGGCAGGAGCCTGGCATTGTCCCTCAGGGACCATGTTTTCCTATCGGGACATCCCACGTTGTCTTCCATAAACATCTCCCGTTCTCCACTGAGTCAACCAGAGGGGTTTCACAAAGCACCGGTGCTGTGCCGGACAGATCTGGCTTCATGGTGATGCCAAAATGGGAAGGACCCGCTGCTCCGGGGGGAGCGCGCAGGTGTAGAGGCCCCGCAGTTTTGCCGAAACCCCCAGGGCGGTGATTTACGGCAGTGATTTACCTCTGCTTCTGCCTTCCCCTCCTTTTAATCGCGGTCGGATCTATCCCGGGGGCAAAACCAGCCTTGGAACCGTATTTTTTTGGAAGGCGAGCCCTTATTTCCTCCATTTTGCAACCCAGGATGGAGACGGGCACGGTTTTACTATTATTATTATATTTTTTTTTTATCCCTGCATACCAACCACCTCCCCAGGAAAGGGGCCCCTTTCCCACACCCAAGATTAAATCCACCCAACGTAGGGTCGGAAAAAAAGCCCGGGGCGTTGCTTATCTCAGCCAGTCTCAACAAGGACGGTCCCAGGAGAT
>NW_009625363.1:0-1320 GCF_000690535.1 Cariama cristata | reverse complement strand
TTCCCCCCCCCCCAGATTTGGGGTTGGACCCCCCCCCCCGAACTCAGGAATCACCTAAAATGGTGCAGAGGTTTAAAACCACCGGTTTCATAATTACAGCAAAAAAAAAAATCCCAGCAGCTGAAAGCCCCAGCGCCGTGGCAGAAGTGAAAGCACCGATGAAAATAAACCCAACGAGGGGGGAACTTGGCGGCGTCGGGGATAGACACTGGTGGCTTAAGGGACATCAGGGAAGCTCCAAGATGTTCTGGTCTCTCCTGGTGTCCCGTTTTCGGTGACACCGGCGTTGAGTGGCAACTGCTAGGTGTCAACATCTGAAAATCAGATAAACGGGGAGTTTTCGAGCTGCTGGCTCAGGTTCTCGGTTGAGTCATGGATAATTAATGGATCTGGGGACCTTCCAAGATGGGGAAATGTTGGGCGACGGGGGGGATCCCAGGCCAGCTAGCTGGTGGTGGTTCTAAAGAAGCAGTGGGGACGTGGGTAGGGGGCACGGCCAGACCCAAGAGGTCACCAGGGGGATGACAGTACCTCTGCCTCAGCACCATTGCCTTGGCCTTCATGCCCCCCCAGTCACTCAGGGCATCTCGGATGGATGCCCACACCTCAGCGGAGACCTCTTGGAAGTTCATCCCATCCCATCCCATCCCATCCCATCCCTACCTCATCCCATCCCATCCCATCCCTACCTCATCCCATTCCATCCCATCCCTACCTCATCCCATTCCATCCCATCCATCCCATTCCCACCTCATCCCATTCCATCCCGTCTCATCCCATCCCATCTCATCTCATCCCACCTCATCCCATCCCATCTCATCCCATCCCATCTCATCCCATCCCATTCCATCCCATCCCATCCATGGTCCTCCCCACCTCTCTCGGAAGCATCGTTTGGTTTTGCTAATTATGGGTCCACCCGTTCAGGGCATCCCTCTACTCTCCATCATCCTCCCTGATGGACCATTTTGGGAAAGCGTGAAAAAAATCCCCAGTTTTGCTTTTTTTAAAATTATTTTTGAATTGGAAACTCAGAAGCACCGTCATCCCCTGGACCTTGGGGAAGAAGGAGGGGAACTGGGTGGGATTTCCCCCCTTTTCCTTCCCCTATGGGCTGTATCTGCTGATATGGGGTGAGGGCGTGAGATGGGGGCACATGGATAAAATGATGGAGAAAACAGGGAAATAAATTTAGATTAAAAAAAAAGGATGCTTCCCAAAAGGGACGTGGGGAGGAGAAAGTAAATGGGGAGGCCAAAGAGCTGCCAAATCTGGGGGGGTTGGGGAGACCCTGGGGGGCTGCAGAGACCCCCAGAGGGG
>NW_009625362.1:0-1235 GCF_000690535.1 Cariama cristata | reverse complement strand
GGGGGGAGCAGCACGGTCCCAGCGGAACCTGGCCTTATTTCGGAGCTAAGATCTGCGGCTTTGGGAACACTTCGGTTTCCCTCCGATAACAGTTTCACCTTCCTGCCTCTGGAAGTCTGCTCCTTAGGATGAGCCCCCCCGGGAAAGGCACTCACGTTCAGGATTTGTGCAACATCTGTGCAACGCCGTCACTGGTGAAAACTCCAAAACACACAATATCCAAAACACCTTGGTAATACACGCGAGAGAGAACGAAATCTGATCGCTGGCACGCAACTCCATGGAGCAGAAGCCGAGATTCCCGGTCCCGGCACATCCCCAGCCCCGGAGCCCAGAGGAGTCGCGGTCCGACACCGACCCGCCGGGTTAAACGCTGCCCACGCAGACCGTACAGGACAGCCAGGCTGTTACGGGTGTTCATGCCGAGGCAGGGCATCCCAGTTTGAAAAAGCTAAGAGGGAATATTCCACCTTTACAGGGTCACTTCCCTTGCCGTTTATTTTTTTAAGAGCGCGTTTGCTTTTGAGCAAGCTGCCAGAACCCGCTCTGGGGCTGGAGGTGGGAGGAAGAGGAAGGGGAAATGCAAACCCCTCTTAAAGTCTCCGCACAGCACTGGCACTGAAGCCAAATTCAAGCCTTTTTCTCTCTACAACCACCTCATACCAGAAAAGAAAGGAAAAAAAAAGAAGAAAAGCTACAGGAGGTTTTGAAATCCAAGCCCGGGTGGAGGAGCGATGCAGGGCGTGAGGAAGCTTGGGGAGGTGCACCAGAAGACACCCGTCCTACCGGTAATAAAATTCTGATGTCAACGGGGCAAAATCCAAGTGCCCTGAGGAAGGTGGGATGATCGAGAGCAATAGTTACCAGTGAGCCGCAGACTGCAATCTGCAACCTGAAGTTTGTACGTTTTCAAAACACCCCTTCTTGGTCCCGGTCCTGAAAAGCCCAGCTTGGCGTGTCAAGCCACTTACATCCCGCTGACGGGTGAAACGAGTGACTCTGGCCGACGGAGAGGCTGGTTTGTTGTATGCCCAGCTCCCTGCCTGCCCACGGAGGCTCACGGCTCCGTCGGGGCGCGTATCTACCTCTCTCCCAATTGCACGTACCCTGCCCAGGCACCGACACCGACACACACGCACTGCCCAGCGCCGCTCTGGCCTCCCTGCAAACCCAACCCAACCCAACCCAACCCAACCCAACCCATGCCACCGCCTCGCTAACGGCATTGCCTCCGC
>NW_009625361.1:0-1714 GCF_000690535.1 Cariama cristata | reverse complement strand
GACTCGCAGGCGCCGCGCGCCTCTGAGCGACGCAAACAAAATGAGGTGAAAAATGCCCCCTCAGGTCCGGGGCGTGAGCGGGGAGACGGCGGGATCGCCTCCGCCGTGCTTTTCCTCAGAGCCGGCCGTAAAAGCGTAACGGCTTTGGCTGTAACGGGGAGGGGGGACACGCCCCCGCCCCCAAAAACCCCCAACTCAAGGATTTTCAGATACGCTAAACATTTTTGCAATTAAATCCTCCCTGCGAGAGGGAACTGGCTAGATGTCTCTCACAGCTATTTCGCAAGTCTCAGGAACAGGAAGAGGGCAGAAGTATCCTTACAGTTATGAAGAAGGGACGGACAGACCCCAGCAATGCAATTCGGTGAGCCCGATTTCAGCGACTAGAGGTGCTGAGACCAGTAACCACAACAACCCATCTCACTTGCAAGCGGTTGTATCATCAAAAGGCCATAAATCCACGTTAGCCAATGCTTGAGGCAGAAACCACAGTAAATCAATCAAATTTTTTCTCTGCCAGGAGCAACCGCCTTGGTGGATAGCTGAGAAACGCTCAAGACAAGGTTCTTGTGTTTGCCATTAATTTTAGAATGCCTTTGCCTCTCTCTCCGACTTTATTTTTCATCGGCGGCAGCCAAGGGGAAATGAGGGTTGGAGGTCCCTGGTTCGTGAGTGGGTGTGTAAGTGCTGGGGAAGGCGTACTTCAAAGTAGCTGTAACTGGCTCCCTTGTGCTAGGGGGAGAAAGTTCGAAGCCCAGTTCTGCACGGCACTAAATACTTTCAGTAATGTCTCCAAGGCCAGCATAAATTTTGCCAGAGTAGGAGGCATTGCAAACGTTTCCGAGAAATTAAAGTGATCTTGGCAAGTTGAGGAATTTATGTAAAATAAACAGTAGGTAATTCAGGTAAGGCAAAGGCACTTAAGGAGGAATAACCACCGGTACAAACCTATAACCCTGAGTTGCCAGTGCTTTCACAGCCCTGCAGAAAGGGCTCTGGGTGTGGGTCAGAACCGAATTAAGGTTGGTGTTCACTGCAATGGAAGCATAAACCAAAACAATTACACTGTTTGTGTAACTGATGCCTAAAGTCATACATGTTAAACCTGCTGTATCATGGGAGTCAGGAGATCTTAAGCCTAGCCAGAAAGCAAACAAACGTTGTTTCATCTCCATGGATGTGAAGTGAACCTTTTGCTTTCCTCAGGTCTGGAAGGGCCTCAGCTGAATTCAGCACCAAGCTTTCTGTCCCACGCCACAGGAAAGAGAGAGGCCCTGGGACACAGTCTGTCAGAGAGCAAGAAAAATGACCAGAGTTTTAGAAAATATTATGATCTGTAGGAAAAAGACCGTAAGACTTTGGTTTGCATAGAAAAGACTGAGCAAAGGCAGGGCAGCAATTGGCGGGGCAAAAAGTTGCGGTGAAGATCCTTCACATGTGCATTGCGGGCAGCCCAAGTTGTAACCACCCGGGATTGAAACCAGGCCGCGTCCTGCGAGACGCCGTGGTAACCGTGAGGACTGGACAGTGCGGCACTGGGGCAGCTTCACTCACGAAACCGAGAGTCTCTGGTTCTTTGATTTTGTGAATAGGTTAGATAAATCCGGTGTAATTGCTTTGGAGGGGTCTAAGCCTTTCGCTGCCTCCTGTCTCCTCCTCAGTGATTTTGCACGCCTCTCCCACGGCGGGGCTGTTTGTACCCGTTTCCCCGGCG
>NW_009625360.1:53629-64433 GCF_000690535.1 Cariama cristata | reverse complement strand
AACCGTGGCTTTTGACGGCTGCAGCTCTGGCACGGTGATCTAGTTAAATTTTTAACACGTTTAGCAATACTCGGTAAGAAGAAGTCTCAGAAGCTCGTTGAATGCCAAATATAAAGAATTATTAGTCAAGTCGCCACTCGCCTCTGGGCTGAAATGAAACTTTGACTTGTATGATCCCAAACCAGCCTTTCTTGAATAAGGAGTATGAATTGGTTTTTTTGTTTATTGAGGAAATACTAATATTTAAATACAGCCTCGGATATCTTAGCGTATAGGCTTGCCGTTTTGTTAATACACTTAATTTTGAAGTTCTATTACTTTTATTTATTGCAATATGTTAAATTAGTTTATTTTCTTGCTACAGTTTCTTGTTTCCAGATCCTCCAACGTAATAGAGCAGCCATGCAATGCTATTTTATTCACACAAATATTTTATTCAACTAACAGTATTGTTAATAAATAATGCTATATTAATAAACTACACATCAAGTAAAAATTGAAGTAGACAATCCCTTCAAATGAGCATGAAAATAAATTCACACTATTAAACTTCATTTCAATGGAGGATAAAGATAGAAAATATTTATTATGTGTAGGTCTCTACCTATACAGCAGAAATGGAAGGTCCAAGTGTTTCGCACTTAACAGTCCTGAGTCAGAGATTGTTAATTGTTGTAATTAACAAAACACCTTTTTTCCCCTCATAAAAAATAAGTCTAACACATTCATGAAAAAAAATAGAAAGTTCAGGATTTATTGCAACTAATAAATGCAATAACTACTAGATTACATATTAAATAATTTTGTAGATTGAACCAAGCAACAACCCTGCTAAATGTGGGGGTGGGAGGGTTGACACTTGTACTATTTCGGAGTATTTCGGAGTATTATGTATTTTTCCATTTTATGTATGATAGATCCGCTTTTACTCTACTGCTCTTTTTCCCACCATTGTGTGGCTACTGAAAATCTGTGAAATTTAATGTTTCAGTTGCTATTAAAAGCTTTTCTGTAAAGGTTATTAACAAAGACTAAGTCAAAATGAAATTTAGATAACTTTGTTTTATTATTCTGGGATATATGTTGTATAAGTCCAGCCAACTGAGAGAATACAGCCTCGTCTGGAAAACAGAATAGGGATGATACTCTGAGCTAGTTATAAAACACATATTTTTATATAAGTATGTATATTTACATAAATATAAATATTTCTATGTATGTTTAATTGAGTCTCTTCTCAGTTGCAATTATTCCAGACAAACTGTTCTCCCAAACCATGGATTCCATGGGATTATACTTATGACCTAAACCTTTGAGTAGCCCTCTAGTTGCATAAACACAATGCTGCACAGTTTACTTTGTACTCTGGGTTCCATTAAAATCAGATCTTGTAGCAATTTTATTTTTTGTTGTATACTAATATCAGACTTTAACTAGCTCATTTTCTATGGGGTTTCTATAAGGCAATGCACTTCACTGCCCAATGTAGACAAGGAATAGTGATTTAGCTTAGCTTGGTGTCACACAGAGCTATAGTTAAGAGCTGAATACTTAAGCTGGCCACCTCCAGCACGGTTCAAGATAGCAGTCACATACATAATGTATTTCCTTCTCTTACTAAAATGCATCCAGTTGAAAATAATTGGTCATAAACAAATGTATTGGTTCTTGATTCTATTGAAATAAAAATGCAAAACACTCCTACTCACATCATGAGAGTAAAATTAGGCCTCAAACTATTAAAGGGTATGGATAATAGCTGCTTACTGAAAGGTGTTTTCTTCAATACGTATTAATGCATAAGGTTTCATAGCTCTATGAAAAATTTCAGATATATCAGTCTTTTAATAGAGAGATGGAAACATTTGATTTTGGATTTTGAGTTTTTTCTTATGTAAGAGGTAGGGGGTTTTATTTTTTTTCTTAAATAAGGTAACCCTGTATTAATCTGCAGAAATATTCTCTTTTTTTCTTCAAAATACATCTAGCAAATTCAGTATGCTAGAATTAGGTTACAAATAGCTAAAAGATGGCATTACAATAGAAGCTGGTTTAAACCTTCATTCTAGAATACTTTCAGTATGTGTCTACGCTGCACAGCATAGGATAGAAAAATATTATATATTTATCTTTAGAATAAAGATAGGATAAATACAGGTAGGACAGATAAATATTGTAGTAAAAAATTACAGGACAGTTCTGAAGTTGCACTATTGAGCACTATAATCTTAGGAAAAGTAATTGTTACACTTGCTGCACAATCTAAAATGTGATTTTTGTTTTTTACAATAATGTCATAAAGTTTTTAACTATAGAATCAACCTTTCTCCCCTCAACAATGTTGACTTACATATTCTCTAGAAGGATCCTACTCAGAGCAGAAACATGGTGTAAATTTATTAGCAGCTCGGTGTCCATGAAACCTTTGATTCTTTGGCTAAACAAGCTGCAAGGTGTGTTCTTACTAAGAAAGAAGAACTTAAGGAAAAGAAGGAACAATTGAAAGAGGCCCTGGATGCCCTCTTTCTGCGTCTGACAAAAAGCTAATGTCTCAGGCAATAGAGTATTTTACTTTAAAATTTTCATATGTACACTTGAATGTCCACTCCTTGTTTTCCAGGGACCATACTTCAGAATCCTGGATCTAATTCGCAGAAGTGCCAAGCAGAAAAATAATCAGGGTTGGGTTAGGTTTGGTTTGGTTTGGTTTGGTTTGGTTTGGTTTTGAAAGGAAAAGATTGTTTCAGGTCTGGCTGGAAAGCACATTTTCTAGGTTTTTAAATGAAACATTTGTTTTGTTTTACTGAAATAGTATACTTTGATTCTATGCAATTTTAAAACATTTAATTTAAAAATTTGAAGAATAGTTTCTAAAGTCTTTCAATTAGAGCCTTCATAAAAATTGTATAAGTCAGCAGGAGTTGCATTTTGAACAGATAAAATAAATTCAATTAAGTAATCTGAACAGTCAGGTCTTAGAATAAAATTACCAGCTTCTAATTAATCACTGAATTATTAAAATAATTATCAGGGTTAGGTTAGAGTTAGAAATCTAATACAAAGTCTCCCTCTGTGACCTTTCTCTTTAGCTGCAAGACAGGTTTAATAGCGTAAACTGTCTAAAATAAACTGATGAGCATTTATGAGGTGATCTGATATTACACTGAGAGCCCTATAAAAAAGCACAGATTAAAAAGATATAAAACAACATGTTCTTAATGCAATGTTCCTAGGAACCACGGATTTGATATTCTGTATTTTAAAATTTTATCCATGTATAAAGTGGATTTAAGATGTCTTCCCTCCCTCCTTCCCTCCCTCCTCTGCTGCTTCTTCCTACTCTACTGCCACAGCTCACACTCCTTTCAGTTGCACCAGTGCAAATGTCCGTGCGGCTGCACTCAGATTACTGTAATGACCTGAATAAAAATAAAATTAAGAGGAAAAAAACCAAAATTAAAACACACACACCCCCCATATATTTTTTTTACTGGTTTTAAGATCTACCATTTTAGTGATCTGATTAATAGAATGAAACCTAAGTGCTGCTGAGGGAGCATTGAACTGTGGCACAGGACATGAACAAACAGATGGAACTTTTTTATCTGGCTCTGATGCAACAGCAAGTGTTCATATAGCTCTATCCCGAGTGAACTATCCATCCTACATATTAGATGAAGTGAGACCCTAAGGGGAAAACATATGATTCTGTAGTTAAAGAGCATAACAATTAATTAAAATATAGGTTTTTGTTGATTGTGATATAGGGAGTTTCCTAGTTTGTTAAAAAAGCAAATGAAAATTTACAAAGACTTATGTGGCATCATACCAACACCAAGAATGTTTATCAGCAGGGATAGAACATGTAATCCAAAACTGTGACCATTTCCACATTAGTAAGGATATGTTGTTGGTCATCATCCTTGGGTACGGAAGAACAGAACAGTTTCCAAACACAGATATTTTCCCAGAAATCAAGTGGTATCATCAGAACACAGAGACTCAAAAATCCTGAACACCACCATAACTTTCTCCTAGTCTTTTTAGCCCAGTATCTCCATTTGAAGAAGTCTGTTTTTAAAAACACAAGTTATTCTTGCAAATAACACTACAGGCAAGTAAAAGGGACCAAAATGTTACCAGCCTGGATAATTACACTCCAGTATAATTCTTAAAGGGCAGTTGGATTTATACTGCTTACTTTGGTCTAGCCTTAGTAAAGGAACAAACTGCAGCCAAAGAAATGCAGCCAGATCCAAGAGCCGAGAAGGATTTTTGGATCCCATGGGTTAGGTATTATCTGCTTGTCCAACACCACATCTTTGAGGCTTTCCAGGGGTTATGGTGATTGCCATGAGTAACAGCCAGGGGTGCTCCTATCACAAAGAAAGCTAATCACATCCTGGGCTGCATCAAAAAGAATGCAGCCAGCGGGTAGAAGAAAGTTAATATCCTCCTTTAATAGGCAATGGTGAGGCTATATGTAGAATACTATGTCCTGTTTCCTCGCTACACCTTATGAAAGATATTGAAGAACTGGAGAGATGATTCAGTTGATGGTTACCAAGATGGTTACCAGACAAATTAATTATTATTCCATATATTGCCTCTAGGCAATATGGCCTTCAATAGCTCTGTAGGAGATTTGTGAGGTATTTTATATTTTTTCCGTCATTTTTTTAAAACTTAAAAAGAAACAGATAAGCCTCTCTACTTGAGTCACTTTTAGAACCTAATTCTACATGACAGGTACTGTTAAAATTCTTCTACTTTCATTTAAATCACATGAAATCTAGAGGCCCAAAGCACTTTATACAATGTCAATAGACTAATCATAGTCATTTTAAACGTTTCTGGCTTTCCAGCATCAAGAAGGGATTTTCCTCAGTAAGCTACATCAATTTCAAAGTGTTCAAGAAGAATCAGACTGACACAAGTTTAGAGAGCTGCTACAGTGTGTTGACTGAAGGATCTAAAGCTGGAGGTGTTTTTACATTTAGCATTTAGTTATGGTAAACTGAACATGAATACAAATCTGGCTAGAAAATAATAACAATTATGTACTGAATAAATACATATGTATGTATAAATACTGCACATGGGAAAAATAGGGGTTTAAGTCAAAGGAATGTTAAGAATATAATGGAACAAATTAAGTCCATTAACAGCATTTAAAGTTGTACCATTATTTCTATGCTTCAGTTTCTTTAGTTGTAAAACATCTATGTTTCAGAAGCACTGGGAAGTCTGGCTCATTAAGCAGTAGTATGTTTTGACATTTTCAAATGAAAGGTAATGTAGAAATAGAAAATAATTGGCTCATCCATCTAGTTTCATAGAATCACAGATTAATTTACTTTGGAAGAGACCTCTGGAGATCATCTCGCTCAACCCCCTGCCCCAAACATGGATAACTATTTTTCTATGATCCATCTGGAATTTCCCTTATTGCAAATTGTGACTGCTGCCTCTTGTCCTTTTGTTGTGTGCTACTGAAAAGCATCTGGCTCTGTCTCCTCCATAACGCCCCTTTAGGCATTGGAAGACTGCAGTTAGATCTCCCTTAGCCTTCTCTTGCCCAGGCTAACCCAACCCAGTTCCTTTGGTGTTTCTTCATATGTGCTGCAGCCCCTCGGTCATCTTGGTGGCCTCTCTGCTGGATCCTCTCCCCTGTGTTGATCTCCCTCTTCTATTTCTGTGGGCCCAAAACCAGATGCAGAATTCCAGATGCAGCCTTATGACTATTAAGTAAAAGGGAATAATCCTTTCCCTGAGCTCCCTGACTTTATATTGCTAATGTCGTCTAGTATGTGGTTAGCCTTCATTCTGCAAGGGTGCACACCTGAGTCATGATGACCTTGCTGCCCACCAGGACCCACAGGTCCTTTTCTGTGTAAGTGCTACTAGCCAGTCGGTCATTCTTCAACATCTCATTTCATTTAATTTAAGCAAAAAGAAATCTGTCAAATTTTGGACTTTAAAAATCAAACTCTTTTAGAGTCAATAAGC
Source organism: Cariama cristata (assembly GCF_000690535.1). Classification (NCBI taxonomy): domain Eukaryota; kingdom Metazoa; phylum Chordata; class Aves; order Cariamiformes; family Cariamidae; genus Cariama; species Cariama cristata. The sequence continues at coordinate 58,424 of NW_009625360.1, read as the reverse complement.
ATAAACTGTAGTAAGACACATGTAAAAAAAAAAAAAACCAAACAAATGATGAACTAATACATAAATGTGTAAAGACAAACAGTGAGAAATATGATAAAATGCCAGGACAAAACATTTGTGGAAACTCAAAATGATCTGAGATCTCAGATCATAATTTAGAAATGCAAGGACTTTGGTGAGAAAGTAAATAACATCTTTCTTACAGTTTTGAATATATAATGTAAAAGCAAGATACAAACCCAAAGACTTTCTGTTTTATAGTAATAAAAATTAAGTACCAACAGCAGTAACTGGTGGGGGGGGGGGGGGGGAAAGAGAAAGTTCTGGAATAAACCCACAAACTAAACCAGATGGTGGGAGTTTGAAAGGAGTACAGGGTGGTTAATGTGCTAGAAAGCATACACACTGTGATTAATAGCAACAACTGGGCCAATGATCTGATGACCAGGAAATGTAATAAGCTTCCAGAAACTATAGAAGAATAGTTATTACACTTCTAGTTGGTAAAAATGTTGGAACTTTTAAAAAGATATAATAACAAATAATCAAATGAACATTTTATAGGATATAGATAGAACAATTTTTGCTAAGGAAGAATGAATGTTTTAAACTTATTAGAAATATTGGAAGATCAATACAGTTGTAGGCAACTGAGAAACATCTGATATTATAAATTGCACTTTAATTAGAAGGTCTTTCTTTGGAAGATCATTGAAATGGCTTTGTCAGGGTTCTTCATTAAAAAGTAGAATTTATTGGAGGACAGGTTAAACATTTCTATGTGGAAAAAAACCCGCCACAGGTGTGAAGTTAGAAATAAATAGGAATAAAAAGTCAGTATAATTAGTAGAAAATATTTGGCCCACTAAATCTATGATTTAGATAGATCAACTTCAATGGGAATTTGTGAACAAAGAACCTGACTATTTAACAACCTTACCAAGCATTTCGAAGTATTTTGCAACAAATATTGACCAAACAACAGGACTCAGGCACTAGGTTTTGCTGAATGACTGTAAAGAATTCCAAACAGGTGTACAATTTCTTGGTAGGTTCTAGGTAGGCCATGGTAGCTTCTGCTGGTTTAGTGAAATTTGAGATGTATGGTAGGAGGTGGAAGACCTGAATCAAATATCTTTCATATAAGGTCATATCAGATCAGCCATAACTACTTTTAAAAATCCCTCTGGAAATAAAAGGCAGTAGGTTTTATCTAGATACTATTTCAGAGGCTTATGCTGTTATGCTACCATTTTCATTATCTGCAGGTGAGAATGTGCATATAAGTGAAGAGATTTCTTAACTGTTATGAAAATATTAATGTTTTAAAAATAAAAATTCAGAAAAACCATTCTAATGTGCTTATATGTAAGGATAGGGGATTAGTTTTGACTTCCTTACAGGAGTAACAGCAGTGTAAAAGGCTGCCACTTTATAATGAAATATACATAGGTACAGAATTAATTATTAAAGCAGAGAAAACATGCTTCACTCTTAGAAAGAACTCACTTTTACATTCTAAGGTTTATCAGCAAACCTCTTTGGTAGAATAAAAGTTTAAGAGGAACAGCACAATTCTAGCAGTCTCAACATGTATTTGCTACCTTTAAATTTTCATCAGATAATCCAATGCTAACCAATAACTGGAATTCTGGATGACAACTGCTGCATATCTAAAAATTAAGCCACTTTTTGGAGGATTATTCTAACCTGATAGTCACCATATAGGTGATATCACCACATTAGGTTATAACGTTTCTGAAATCTAGATTAATGATCTAGGATCCTAAATGTATAAATAATCAATTATCTGGGGAAAAGGTATGGGGCTGAAGTTCTTGCTCTCCATGATTGTTATTACTGATGGTTACTATCTGTGTCAAACTAATGCATCAGGAGGTAGGACCCTTCTAACTGAAATATTCTATTTATTCTATTCTGTTCTGTTCTGTTCTATCACGTGAGCATTCCAAATCAACTTCATCCAAAGTCAGTCAGATAGTTTAAATCACCGTCTGAGGTGGGAAATCCATAAAAGTTTGTCTTTCCATGCCCTTGAGAGCAAACAGATTTATGGTCCTAATTATCTGCAACTCTGTACACAAGAAAGCATAAATATTACCTTGTTGTCTGTAATCAGAAATGTCTGGAGACAAGAGATCTCTGACAGACTGATGGCAAGAGCTATGCGAACGGGAAGTTGTATTAACTTCATCTTGTCATACATAGCATAAGGACTCCTAGTGTAGCTGGACTGAATTTTATAGCCGCCTTTTATTATCTCACAGAAATAATATATCAAATTTATCACAGTTGATGATAAACATATTGCAAATACTTTGCTATGCATTTCTAATGTAATTTCTGAATGAATGATTTGAATAAGTTCAAGTTTAAAAATGAATAAAAATCCATGCATAGATTCAATAAAGTTCAAGGTTTTTCCTTATCATAGAATCTTTATCTACAAAAAAAATTCTTTTCTCATTTTAGGAAGGGTTTGTAGTATCATGATTGTGGCTATATGCTGCTTGTAAGTTGTCAAGAAAGAATAGGGCAAATTCAGTAATGTTACTGGAGAGTTTTAGACAGCTATTTTTCCCATCTCTTCAGAAAAGCATCAAAACATAGAAGGAGTGAAAAATAGTACAGCAGAAAAAAGAAATAAAATACAAGTTTAACTCTACAAGAAAAAAATGAAACATAGCTTTCCTCATCTTTAGCTTAAACTAGAAATTTCCAGCTAAATCACAAAATTGCCAACTGTTATTTGAGCTCAGACTGAATCAACCCCTGAGAACTCTTACGACAGCGAGAATTTTAAACAGGCAAGTTTACTTTAACTCTGACAGGAGGACAGTAGTCTTAATAACTGTGACACCCGAATTCCCAAACTTAGGTATACTATATCTTTTGTATCAACTTAGAGCTGCTCATCTTTCTACCCAAACTGCTGGACGAGAACAGAAGGCTGGACTTTGGCACAGACATAAAAATGACTGCAGTTTTCACTGTCTTCACCTGGTTAATATGTGGCGGTTTTTTTCTGTGAATATATTAAGTAAAAAATTCATATTCAGATCAGCTAATAATGCATATTGTCTTTCACATTGTAGAAGCACAAGGTAAGCGACAACTCAAAGGAAACTGAAATTCATCTGAGTTCAAGAGTGAAATGGATGCTCCAGCTCGGGCTGTGTTAAAGGAATGTTCCTGCCTCAGTCACGAGCTTTATCCGAGGCCCCCAGTCTACCACCTCGGCAACAATAAGAGCAGCAAGGTTCCAGGGCTGTTATTAAATGGCAAGGCAAAGCAGGGGTCTCCCATCTGAACTGGCCTTTTTAAGAGTCTGAAAGGACAAGATACGAAGCACAGAGCAGGAACAGCACTTACTGTACAGGCTCATGTAGGTAATTATGATTTCTTAAGTGTATGACCACTGGCTTCTGACCCTAGTAGAATTTCTTTGGATACGAACAGAACACACCAACGTTGATTGTGTTACTTTTTCAGAGCAGGACTGTACTTCAGTGCACCTAGTCTTCATTGTAAGACAAGATTAACGACATTAAAATACAACTCATTTTCCTAAGGAGATATGTATTTAGACTGAAGTTTAGATTACACTGGAAGCAGTACCCTTTTTTAGCCTCATTCTAGCCTGAGGAAATTTTTATCTGAATATTCATATCTCTTTAAAGATCATTATTTGTGATCTTCTGAGGTATTATTTGTCTACCTTTTTGTAATAGTTCTTTAAATAAGGCATGGATTTACCTGCAGATATGAACATAATATTAATTTTAAAACATAGAAAATAATTTCCAATGTGTAAGATTTATATTAACTATTTTTAAGTATAATGTGCCAGTTAGGTTTTGGGGGGTTTTAACTCTAATATTACAGACTTCCACCAGGTCCTACAGCACTTAGACTGTTTCATTATACAGAGACTGTTTAGCTGGTACTCCTTTAAAACCAAAGTAAGATACATTTTTTTGCGTGATATTGAATGAAGTCACAGGAGAGAAAACTAGCAACCCACAGATTCTGTCACTTAGTACAAAAATTGCAGTATTTGTAATTCCCTACAATTGCCTGTTTCCTGAGCATTAATGTGCAAAAGCTGAAAGCCAAGGGGAACTATCTCATTTAAATATTCAAGATAATTTATTTTAGCCCCGATAACCTACCACATGCTACTACTACTGTCAAAAATCCACACTGCTATTTGAAACGTAAATATAGACTCAATCTTCAAATTTTTCATAAAAAAGCACAATTCAACCACCTCAATAGAGGTTTTATCAGACAATTTAAATGAGTTGAATTTTTAAAGGTCTTGGCCATTAATGTCTTAAAGATGCAATAACATTAATTTGAAACTAGCACTTATTAAGAAAGCTACATCATTATGATTGAAAGCAGACAAATGTAAATATCTTTTTCTCATTTTAGAGGTAGGTACATCATCTCACTAACACCGCTGCTACATAGTATAAGCAAAAGTATTGCTTCAGTGTATTTGATCACAAGGTATTAAATATATGCTTAAATCTCTGCAGGAACAGAGCTCTTTCATGGCACATTGATAGCTATTTTATCGAACCGAGTTGTCAACAAGTATCAAAGGAAGAGGGAATTTGGGAAAAAAAAAAAAAAAAGGTGAAAATTTAGGTCTTGCTGTTTTAGGAAGTTTTCATGAATCTTAATCTGAATGATTTCTATTCAAGGACACATTTACACGATAATAAAACACGTAAAAAGTATTCCTTACTTGAACCAGTTCCTGCTG
>NW_009625360.1:38572-53598 GCF_000690535.1 Cariama cristata | reverse complement strand
CTGCTGAACTGTCCTCATGAATAACTTCACATGAAGACAAACTTTTCACAGATAAGCAAGAGGAGATACAGATGAAAGAACCAACAGGGAAGAAAGTAAAAGGAAAATAAAACTAGGTATTAAGCAAAACAGATACTATTAATTAGCATAATAACAATGTGAGGAATGAGAGCAGTGCTGAGATGTGAGCATGAACTTTATGTGAAAGGTTCATAGAGGCTAGTGATGAGAAAATGATACTGAAATGATGATGAATTAATTTATACTTTGGAAACAGTATAGGAAATGAAATGGAACTGAGGGACATAAATTTGCCCCATGCACATGTCTAACATATAGTGGACAACAAAAAAGAAACAATGAAAGGATAACAAAATATATGGTGTTTATCACAAAACTGATGACAACAGACATCCACTATAATACCTTTCTAAAGTAGAGACATCTGTTGAATATGGTTTTAGAATGTAAGTTTTCAGTGATAGTGAACTTTTCTCTATTAATCTGTGCTAGTGACATACAGTTTGAAGTTTTCTTAAACATCTCACATTCTCCTTTACAAAATTTATGATTTCATAAAGCCTTATTATAACTGTATAACACATCTCTTCAACACAGTGAAATAAGATGTTTACAATTGTATTTAATTGTCCCAATTTATTAGCTCTACATTTTCATCATCTTTAGTCAGTCAGTAGCATATAAAATATACGAATACCCTGTATGTATGCTGGGTACCGACTTCAGTGTTTGAGATTCCATTTATACAACAGAAATAATTCATAATAGTGATCTAGTTAACCTGCACTGCTGTGCTTTTCTTTATTGAGTTATATGATGTTCAGAAAGCATACTCGTCTCTATGAGTTAGGTCAGGATATCTATGGCTACGTAACATCAGATGATTGTGGAAAGCTGCACAGCCATTTTTTTCTTACAGATGTCACAGATACCTCAACAAGCAATAAGCTCCTACTTATAGAGGAAGATTCCTCCTGCTATTCACATGTACTTTTTAGATTATACCTCTCTGCTTTTCAAGGCAAAATCTGCCCCCAAATTTTCACATTAAAAGACTCTGATTGCATCATCTCTGCATTATCTTTCTTAAATTAAAAATACACTTAACTCTATGCCATTTTTTACTTGAAATTATAAAAAAAATTCAGACATGATTAAGACAAAGTAGTTGAAGAAATTATTCAGTCTCTGAGCCTCAAAATAGAACAGTCACAGTATCTAACTACCAGAAATGAAAACATCAAACACACATTGATTTTTATGTTGTCAGTTCCATTTGTTCTGTCACTTGCCAGAGAACTCTGCAACATTTGGGTAAAAGGAGGAAGGCTGACAACTAATGGACAGAAAGCAAGCCATCCATTAATTGGGATAAGGCTCAGAAATCACCTTCCAAGTAAATACAGAAAATTAATCAACGCTGTGTTTGTGGCACTGAACAAAACTTTGTGACAAACAACAAGAAGCACTTTTAAAGACAGATGTTTCTGCTTGCAACTTAAAGATTGAAGTGGAACAAGTCCTGGCACTTCTAGATGGCAACCTTTGTAGCTAGGAAAAGCTTATTCTGCCTGAAACACAGTCTAACAAGATGTCTTGGCTTTATTACCTACTTACCTTCTAAAAAGTTTCCATCTTTAAGAAGAGAGGTAGCTGTTTAACTGAAGGAGGAGGAACAATTTGGTTTTGTCCTGTATGTCAACCTACCAACTTCTGAAGCTTACGACATCACTTGTGTCCTCTAGGGTCCATAGTAACGTGAATTGTCTTTATCCAAGTGCCTAGCAAATCATTGTCACATAGCAGCAGTCGACCTTTCTTTTCAATCTATGCACTTTTCAGGAGCTATAAATCAGTTGACTTTCAAGCTCGATGAGATGGCATATGCCCTGGTTTGAAGAACAGATGGAGGCTTGGGGGAAAATTGTTTCTGCAGGCTTGCTACAAGCAGCACTGCTCCATAAAAGTGAACCATTCGCACTAATTTCTCACATAAATTATACAGGCAGGGAGCACCAGCCCATTCAGCAGAAAATCTTTCATCTAGCTTTCAGAGGTCATTTAGCAAATTTAAATTAAAGTTATTTCTGATACATGCCTGGGTTTTCATTCCATTCGCTTTCAAGAGATGGCAATTTACATCAAATAAAGGAATGGCTTTAATTGTGTATGCAGGGGAAAAGGAACAGTAAATTAACTGCCACAATATTACTGTTTTCTAGAATCCTGGGATAAGTTGTGACTATTAATTAGCCACTGAGAAATTAATAAATGAAATATGGCAGCTCTGTACTATAGGAATCAGGTAAACTGTCACTACTCTTTGCAAGGCCTGGTTTAGACTCCAGTTGAACACTAGTCCCCAGATTCAGCATTGATGTTGTTAAAAGAAAGGAAATCTCAGTGATTTCCAGGGAAACATTCTTTACTTTTTAAGGGAAACATATTATTCAGCTGTTAAGCAAACGTACATGGCATATTTTTAATAAATATGGTACTTTATCTGAGCATGGAGAAAAGAGACATTTCATGAGATTCTTCAATTATAAATATTAAAGAAATGGAAAAGACCGGAGGACTGTAAAAAACCTAACTCTAGAAAGAATTACAATTTTGTGAGCCACAAATGGTAAGAAAGAAGAGATTGTATAGAGTAATCTCTAATACATAATATGACATAATTCAGTGTTTCACCAGAAATATTAGTATAAATGTACAAACTAAAAACAAATGATGAGAATGTTGATAAGTATTGAAATAGTTACTTTGAATTTTATGGGATGTCATAAAAATATTGCGTTTTGCTACAGTGTTTTGAAATAACATTTAGATAAGATTATTTTTTAATCTCTAACATCACACACTTCTTCTAAGACCTGCAAAGACATGTCCTTTTCAGACGGGAAAAAGAACTTAACAGAAAAGAATAAAGTCATGAATGATTTGTAGATTAGTATTAAGTAGTGAGCCAACAGAAAAATACATATTACAGAGCCATTGGCTATCTGAATTTTTAATGACTGTTTTAAGCATGCAATTAATTGATGCACTATTATTAAGAAGTATTTTTCAATTGAAAATTAATTCCAGTATAGTGTTTTTGAAAAGCAAGATCTGAACAGACTAAATTTATTTGAAATTAATGTTACTTAGTGGTGGGATCAAATCAATGTAGAAATTTCAAACTAGAAACCTATCGTTCCAACACTTTCTGTGACTATACGTATCATGGAATGGAAACTGGAAGCACCCAGAGTTACTCAACAAATTTAAAATTGTTGCCTTAATTGAAGGACATCAGCTTGGTACCCTATTTTAGTCTGTAAACGAAAGACGGTTAATCCTAGCTAACTCACATAAAATGCTACAGTCAATATAAATAGTGACTTTTGGAAAAAAAAAACCACCTCTTAGATGTAACAGAGAGATTTAAGTCTGCTGTTTTCAAAAGGATGATCATAACTTCTATAACTCTGATAACTCAGGACATTACAATTTATAGCTGATCAGAAATGGACTCCTGCGAGCATTATCAAGGACTAAAAACCTAATAGATCAGTAGGAAAATTTATAATATCATAGGGAGAAAAAAGGACAAGATAATGGATAACATTGATCTATGGTAATAAGAATCCCATTCTAATGCAGTCAATGGGAATTCTGTTGTTTTATTTGCTAGAAAAGATACCACATTTATCCTGTCACTCTTTTGTACGATTTCAGGTCACAGAGTGGGTATAAGTGTAGTACATAGACAATATTGCTTAAGAGATTTAAAGGAATTTTCATTTAAATGAAAATCAGGTTATAGTCATGAAGATGTGAATATTTTTTAGTATTACGCATTTTAAAAAGGAAACCAGAACAGACTTGCAATTGCAATTTTTAACAATCTCTGTCATATGCACATCAGCGAAGACAATACTTTTTGATAGTCATTAGCCGGGCATTTGTATTAGAGTCACAAAGAATTATGAATGGCATTTGTCTGTACACAACTCTTTATGGACAGTATTTGCTTCTGCTTGATTCAGTAAGCCATAGTATACAGATTACCAATAATTTCTGATTTAACGTGATGCAACAGAGCTATTGCTACATTTTTAGTTCAAAACTGAATAATGCTTTCTTGCTACCATGCCACATCTCAAGTCTCCACAGAAAACTGAGGTTTTTACTGTCCTTTAAAAAATAAAATTATTTTCCAAACTATTCCTTTATACTAAATCTGTTAACTTAATTGGTTTTGGTTTTTTTTTCTCAGAAGCAGCATTTAAAATTTCTTTCTTGAAGATTTTATTTCTTTACCTCAACTCATATTTCTGGTCTCTCTAAATTATTATGTATTATTTCTGGCTTAAGAAATTCTTGCTTTCAGTTGCCTTCTCTTGAATCCACGCTGCAATTTTGTGTTATACCAACACAATTGTATTGGAGACAGGCTTAAAAAGGATCACTGAAATGATTTTAAAAAAGCAGCCCTCTGGGGAAGATAAACAGAAGTGTATTGCAGAAGAAAACTGAACTGTTTCATAAACATTAATGAAGACATTAAATAAAATAAAAACTAACACCACTCTGTGCTGTACCCACTGTGCCTAAACATGATACATGGCCGCTCCTCTTTGTATATGATCTTGCAAAAAGCTTTCATTCTGCATGACAGCACTTGTGGGGGATTTACAAGTTTTCTTTAAGATGACAGTGTCCTGTCAACATCTTTTATTAAGAAGATATTAAACACAGTTTAACAAAGAATGGAAGCAGGAGAAAATATCACTATATTTGACAATAAATCCAAAAGAAAAGCATTATTTTTCATAGGCATTTTGTTCTCTTTGCTTTCAGATATCTGAGGCTGCAATTCCATGAGCAGCTAAACTAATCTAGCAGTTCATTGCTGTCCAAAGTAAAAAAGCTTTGAGATTCTTCAACTCTCTCCCATTCTTTACTGTACTTCACCACTGTTTCTCTCTCCTTCACCAACACACAGCTTTAGCACTCACGGACCCTTTTGTGATCAACGTTCCCAGGACTGTGAACATGTTGCTAATCAAGAAAAAACACATCCACCTTTTTTTCCCTGAGTTAATGAGATACATTTACTCACAGAGGGCTCTGATCAGCATCAGTGCCAGTGCCAAGCATGCCTTAGAAATAGAGAGCAGAAGAGGTGAAGGAAACTTGGACCTTCCCCTTCTGATGGCAGTAAGCTATTAAAACCCCTCAACTGCTAGAATTATATCTCACCTCTATAAATTGCAAGACATTAGTATAATAATGGGGTCATTCTGTAGGGTAAATGAGCTCCATCCAACTAATTTGTTTTGGGATCTGAACTTTGGGAAGTGTTACCTAAGTTTACTTAATACTACATAGGGAATAGCATACAGCATTTATTCATGTGGTTTAATGGCAAGACAATGCCACAAAAAAGAAAAATACTGAGACATTATTTGAAAGCTCTGCAACTGAAAACTTGTCTCCCTTCCAACTATATTGGTTGCTATAAAAAAATATATTTTCTCTTGCCTAAAACTTATCCCTCAAACAAGCAAAAAAGGTTGCACTTCCAGGAAAAGGAAACAAAATTTCAAACTCAGCTATTTTATGGAGAAAACCCCCAAACAAAGCCCAACAGCAAAAATAAAACACTCAAACCAAAAATCAAAAAATATTTTTCTTGCTGCTGGGTTATAGGGACCAGCTTAACCATAGCAGTTCAGCATTTTATATAAACTAATATACAACATGCTGATAAAACCAAATGAAGAATGAGAGATGCTAATAAAAATTGCAGTTCTTTGGCATGTTCAAATTATTTGTAGTTCTTATTATGAAAAGCAATCTTCAATAGTCTGCACAAGGAAAAAGCGTATGCATAATCCAAATTCATGGTGTTAAGGGCAGAACACTTTCTTTTACCACTGCATCTAGTTTCTATCACCAAGAAGCAATTTTGCTACCATAGCTTATATTAGCCCCTGAAAAAAAGCAATCTATGTAGGAAAGAGAGGATGAAGAGAAATTAAAATGGTAAAAGTCACATCCTTATTGAACATGGCTATTCTGGAAAAAAACATAAACCCCAAAAGATGGAAATCATGTTCATTTTGACATTTTGCTTGAGAAGTTTGTGGTTTTGAATTTGGTTTTCATTGCTCTGAAATTGCTAAAATTCGTTTGAAGAACAGAAGCCTTTTTCCCTCTGCATAATGACACTTGTAATTAACCCCACTCCCTAAAAAAATAATTTTTCAAACATTCTGATGACTTTCTGTACTATACAGAGAGACTGCATTTCAAACATACTCTTAATAATTCAGAAATACTTTCGCAGTTTTATCAACTTTCTTAGTCAAAGGTTTAATTGCATTCTGACCTTTTTTAATTCAGTAATGCACATTTAAAAATGGAAGTCCTTTTCAGACCTGAACTATGAGCTTTTATTATTCATAGCTTGGTATGAGATTGTGCAAAAGAAAATATTACTACATTTTGAAATAAAATTGTGATATACATAGGCTAAAAGAGAACTGCAGGATCCCACATAAGTACTCAAAGGGCTTATAAATATTTTAACACATACTTTTTCTAAAAAGATCACTTTCTACTATTATCTAACTCTAAATTAACAACAATTTATGTTCCAAACTTTCACATTTGACGCACATCAGAAACACATTTTCAAACCATACCATTATTATTCATTCTCTGTTAGTGTACAAAACCAAATGCTTCAAATTTGGAAAGACCCTTGAACATTTGTTGAATAATTCAACCAAAGAAGTTGTTAATTTCTAGATCTCAAAAGCTATTGCTTTATCAAAATTATGAGTATTATATATTTGGAGCAATTTTAAGGCACTAATATCTATACAGTTCTGTTTAATGACCACTGAGGGACCATGAAAACAAAGGATTTAAATTAGATACTAAAGTATCATGTTGAATGTATGCCATTTAGCAAAGAATTCACTGACTGCCAGTAGATCCCCTGAATGGGGATGAAAAGTCTTGAATTCATTTTGTATGGATTCTTTCACTTTAATTGTAATCAAAACCAAAGATTTGTGCAGTGAGTTACAAAGATGGTGAGTTTCTTTTCACAGACACAGTTAACAATCATGCTCTATATTCACCTTTTGAAAATGACAAAAGGACAACTTTTCTCCAGTTTTGAAAACAAAGATTAGGAACACCAACACAGCCATGTCTTCTTCTTTTAGAAATAAATGTGATTACAGCCTCTAACACCAGATAATTTTAGTTTGGTATTATCAGAGCTTTTTTAATTCTTTTTTTTTTTCCTCTGGATGGTATACTTTAAAACCAGGTCCAATTTCCTCCTCTTGTACATAATGATTTATATGTTGTAAACATATTTTATCTGTTCATATGTTTTCTTCCATTAGGTCAACACAGGTGTATTTGAACTTGCAATAAGAGTAAAACTTACCAACCAGAATGCCACTATTACAGGACTATTCAAAGAGATGCCTTTCTAAACTTAGATTTAGTCTGAGAATTCACATACAAGACATACCTTGCTATAGTGATCTTGGAGTGAGATCTAATTTGCTTTGGTCCCTTTTTTAAGAAAAGACACCAAGGTAAACACCATGGTTTATCTGCACAGTTTAATCTTGTCTATGTTTAGGATTAATTTGGCGTAAGAATGCGTCTTTCTAAATTTAGTGCATTTTGTAAATAATTAAGCTAAACAACAACCACCAGAACGTACTATTATTTCAGAATTAAGATTCAACACATGCAGTTATTCAGAAATAGTTCTGAATAGTTCCTGAACTTTAAATTTATCTCTTATTTAGGTCTACAACCATAGTTATAGGTAGCCAGTCCTTACAGGAAATTAATCATGGGCTTAAAATTAAGGATATGCAGAAGTGTTACAAAATGAAGGGTCATTTGTGCATATTTTTTGGTACATATTAATACAACTCAAGGATATTAAAACATTTCAGATTCTTCTGTTGTAGCTGAAAATTACTGTATTCTGTCCACAGAACTACAATATAGTGAACAAGCGCTCAAAATGTTTTTAAAAAAATATTTAATGTCTGACAATCATTGTTATTTTGTTTTGTTTCAGTAATTCTAAAAAACAAGCAAAGAAACAAACAAAAACCAACTGTGTATTTTGCAAGAAAGAACAAAATCCTATAGTATTTTCCTTTGTGAGAACAAATCATGTTTCTGAGACCCCTGCATTTTCTCTCATGCACCACTTGGTAGAGAAGCTAACAAGAGTGAAACAAACCATGATATACATTATATTTAAACAGAGCAAAAAAACCCTCTCACAATAAAACACTGATATTGTACAATTAGAGCAGGATTAAAATATTGCTATTACCATTTATTTCTTCTTTTTATTCTTCCATTAGAATGATGATTCATGCAAATAACTATAGTTCAGCCAAGATTTTATAGAACATTTTGCCTAGACACATTTCATTATTAACTTTTTTCATTTTCATGAATTTAAGCAGTATTGAATAAAATATATTTCTAAAAAAATTACTTATTTAATCAGATCTACAATTAAATATGATGAACTGATGAAAATTAGTCATTAGATGTATTTTGGATATTTTGACTATTCACATGTCCTTAAAACAAGTGAAAAATACAGACCTTACTTTATCTGTTCCTTTAAATATTAGCTAATGATGAACAACATTCTCACCATTTTGCAGCGATGGGCAGCCTCTAAGACTTTAGAAGCTATCATCTAATGTAAAGTTTGAACTAGAAAACTCCTATTTGCCTGCTTCATCTACTTAAACCGCACAATAGTCAGTGATGGTTGCATGCCAAATTAAACAACAGCCTCACGTAACTCTAGTACCTCAGTATCGTTTTCTTGAGTGCCTGCCACAAAACTCAGTCTAGACTGATTTGTGACTAAATCAAATGGCATGGAATAAGGGAAATAAGGCTGGACTCTGCCATGTGCTAATGTTAAGAATGGAACAGTCCACTACTCTGCTGCCTTCTTGCATGCATCCTGAAGTACTGATAATTTGTTTCGAAAGAAAGGGTTAACAGCAATAGCAAAAGCAACTGTTGCGTGACATCTCGGTCCTACATTGCACTAGCTACATGCCAATGCTTTACTGTGGTAGGTGGAGACTGGGGAGACATTAGGTCTGTAAGATGGTAAATCGCGTTAATGCGTGCTGGATTACAGACTGCTGTTGTGACTGTTTTAAGGTAGCATGTTTTCAGACAATTCAAACAGTTAGATACAGGGAGCAAACACTCTAGGCATTCAGCTGTGGTTGGAAGGCTTGTAGATAGCAAGTTAGCAAGATGGCATAGAATCACAGAATATCTTAAGTTGGAAGGGACCCACAACGATCATCAAGTCCAACTCCCTGCTCCTTGCAGGACTATCTAAAACTGAATCATATGACTAAGAGTGTTGTCCAGATGCTCCTCGAACTCTGACAGGATTGGTGCTGTGACTACTTCCCCGGGGAGCCTGTTCCAGTGACTAACCACTCTCTCAGTCAAGAACTTTTTCCTAATGTCCTATCTGAACTTCCCCTGATGCAGCTTCATTCCATTTCCTTGTGTCAACTAAGCAATCACTAGCATCATCTAGTGGAATGCTAGTCCTTACGATGGAAATACATGCATCAAATAGTGATAAAAATGAGGTATATTGTCTGTATTTCTCAGTCTGATTTTGAGAAATTAGAAGTTATAATGCTTCAAGGTAAAAACTGCAGATTTTTTTGCAGTAGCTTGCAAATCACTTTTCGATCTTCGCTGGTGATGAAAGATTAGAGTGCAGATGTATGTGGTAAGTCTGTGAGTTTTAGTCCAGAAAGGGCATTTCTAGGGTTGCCTAAAGACCAGTTGCACTGGAATCTCATTCTGATCATGGGTAAAGTCTTGTTGGATAGAGAATCCTTTTGCTGCAAGAAATATTAATTTTTCTTGTGCTGATTCAACACTGCTATGGGCAACAAAATAGTAGCACAAATCTTTCTTCTATACTTCAATACGCTAAAAAGCTACCTTAAAATCTAGTTACTAACAAATTATATAGTACCACTTACCACACTATAGGTCTAATCCTCTTGGCTTCATTAGGAGTAGAATCAGCTATAAGATTGCAAAATCCCTCCTTTTTGTGTTGAATTAACATAGCTATACATTTAAAATTGGTATCATGTTCTTGACATGAACAATTTAAAACATTCTACAATTCTGACATATTTTGCTCATGCATACCACGGTCATTTTCTGTAACTATCACTGCTTCCAGCAAAATCTTATTCTAGTCCAATAAATCACACAAAAAAATAAAGTAATTCATGATAACCAAAATAATTAAATAGTAGGAGCAGGTTAAAGATCAGCATTCATTTTTCAAATTAAATTTAAAAGTCTGCGGTAGTTACTTAGAAGATTGGCAAGTTTTACAAATAACATCACCAAGCCTTTTAGAGAGAAACACAGCTGCATTAGAATGGAGTCATTAGGCAATACATTTATTTTGAAGCCAATTAACCTTTTGTCAGAGAAATGTCGTAGCTGTAATGGTTTCAGCAGTGGAGGTCAGCCTGTAACAGAGGCACGTATGACAGCGATTACGCTGTCTGACATATGCTGTAGACTGAGAGTACAGCTGTGGAATGAGAATCCGCCTTCGTTTGTATTCTGCTCTGCATTTTCAGGGAGCAGGCAATCTTGACCTATCCATTTAGGTAATTAAAGCTTCTATTTGGAAGTGTCCTGCAGGAAGGTGAAATTTGGGGGAGATAAATGGCTGCTGCTCACTGTATCCAGCCACTTCCATCATTTGATGGACTGCCTGAAACAGGCTGCATTGCCAGGTCCTCATAAAAATAGAGATGAATTGGGCAGGAGACAATTCTCTAAGGCAAAGCAACTCTGTCATCTTCCTTTTTGCAGCATATAATTTAATTGTTAGCCAAGGTAGACAGCTGACTCAGGGGCCTTTCTCTAATGGCTTTTCCACCATCTTCCATTTGCTAAGAAATTATTTCAGTTTATTTACTTACAAGCTAACTTTGTTTGACAATGAGAGATGTCACTTCAATAAGCTCAGCTGGCTGTCACAGTTGTGCCATGACTTACCTTCCAGGCGATTTTGTTTCCTTTAGTATCATGCTCAAGGGCAATTGGGAAGTCTCCTCGCTCATAAAACTTGCGAAATGCTGTGGGCTTTGTTGGTCTTTCTTTAAATGCTCCTGCAAGTGGGGGCCCTCTTACCTTAAAAAACCAAAACCAAACAAAACCAAACCAAAACATAATTCAGTAGCAATATATTTTTAGAAAAAGTCTAATTTATATAGCTCAAAATAGAGACAGATATGAAAGAAGAATAACGTTGATCTCCCAAATTATAGTTTTCTTTCTTATGTACATGTTATACTTCCCTTCTTTGAAAGTACACTGTGGCAATGCTCTACAGGTTAACTGCTTTTTTTTGTCACTGCTTTCAGATTGTCCCATAAAAACTGTTTATATTTCAAAGTAGCTATGTCCATTACCACAGCATTTTAAAGCAAGAATAAAACACCAAGAACATATGACATTATCTAGTAGAGTTGTTGGAAAATTAAGCATTTCTCCTTTTTTGTTTTGTTTCTTCCCAGAAGTCATTTGACTCGATTTCCATCTAATATAACTGTCTTCACCTTCCATTGTCTTTCCCTGACCTAATCTTCTTCACCTTATCCCTTCCTCAAATGTTATGGATCTGGCTTTCATATGACTTCCAGCCCTTCAGTACTGACGGCTGAAGCACTGGAAGAAATGAAGGAAAATCTTCTCTCCAACCTCTCCCCTCTGCCTGTGAAGAAATGTGATTTAGCTCCACTTTGTTCCTTATCTGAGTTATTGCTGGTTAGCATAGTGCGTAGCCTGAGTGCCTGAATGACAGTCCAATTCCAAAATGCTCACACTGGAACTTTTTTCTCAGCCAAACATAGTAGTAACAGTAACTAACAATTGGCACTAAGATAATAGAATTTCAAGTACTTATAAGAAATCTATTGTTAAAGCTAATTAACAAAGCTAATCTCAAATGCTAAAAGAGACTAAGAGAGCTAAACTAATCTCAAATGTCCTTGACAATTGATTCTTCCTTGAGAAACTCTTGCCTTTTTCTTGTTTTTATAGCCATACATCTGGCATAAGAACTTCCTACAATTCTCTGTCTATCTTTTTTGTCAAAAATGCCTTTATGACTTGCTACCTTTTATAACACAGAAAGCATCATTTTCAAAAAAAGGTGAGAGCTTCAAGGATCATAAATCATACCCAGTATTTTGTATTGTTCTATTTGTCTCTTGGTCTTCAGTGACCCTCACGTTAGTTTCTGGCAGTACAGACATTCAGTTTTCCAGTGAACAGAATGCAAACGTAACATCCTTTGTTTCATTTGTGCTATTCTGTAATTAACTGTGCTAACTACAGATCTACATCTGACTTGGCACCTTTTTCCGCCAAAGTATTTTGACATCATTTTCCAATGGCTGAGGTAGAGGGGTCCACTAGTGATATGCCTACACCGTACTTTACTACAAATTGTTTAAACTAGGGCTACTAAACCATGATCTATTGCTCCATATTGCTGTCGCTGATAGACCATGTCTAGTGAAAATAGATTTGATATGCACAGCTGTAACTTTGCTTAGTAAACACATCTGCAGCAGTTGAGAGTAATACTCCAAGAACAGCATTTCTATCCAATGTAAATAAATCTACACTTATTGTTCTGCAAAGGAACAACTTGTTCTGTGCCACAAGTATAAGTACTTTCACTTGTCTTTAATTTTTTTTTCCATTTCAGGCAAGTCTATGAGTCACTGCTCATTGAGGCCACCAGAAAAGCATCTATGTTGTTTTTGTATATTTTTCACACACAGGACCTTCACATGTCCTTTAAAACATTATTTTCTGTACAATATTAGGAGTCACTGTTCCATTAAATTTTAACTTAAATTATTGATAAAGAATATGTTGTCTTGATTACATGAGATATAGATACAATCTTAATTTTTTCTTGCAGACTGTCATCATCAGAGGTAGCTAATGCGATCCCAAACTGCATCTTACCTGAAACCAAACATTTTCTTCTTCCCAACTCATGTTAGTAAATTTGCTATGAACCTTTTTCTACTGCACCTTTACAAATTCTTTAGGAAATATATTTGTCTTAATTAAACTTCTTCCTACTCTTTATTCAGGAACAAAGAAACTAGAAGGACTAAAAGGATCTTGGTTATCAAACCCATTCTGTTGTGCATTATCCTCACTTCAGTGGTTAGAAACCACATCTTAAATAGTATGCCTACTCTGATCTGCCACCGTAAAAAAAGATACGGTAGAATGAGAAAAGGTTCAGAGGAGGATCATGACTGAGGGTATGGAATGGCTTTCACAAGAAAAGAATAAACTGGGAAAGTGATGACTAAGGAGGAATAAAATAAAGATCTATAAAATCATGACTTCATGGAGAGGATGAATAAGGATAGATTTTCCACTGTCTCCGTCAGTAAAAGTACAGGGCATCAAAAAAATCTAGTAAGCGACAAGTTTGGAATAGACAAAAGTAGTTATGTATTCATGCAGCAAATAGTGGATTTATGGATCTCTTTGCCAAAAGTCAGTGTTGGAAATCCTAAAAGTTTCTGTACATTCAAGCTGTGACTGGAAAAGCTGATGAAAGAGAAATCCATTCAGGTTTACTAAATCCACATTGTCAGTGATCAGAAGTACAACAAGTATTAACCTTTTTCACGTGATACAGTCTGGCTGGTAGATCTCCTAGCATTACATTTAGTCTCTCATGGCCACGTCACAATGGCATCTCATAGTTATCCTTTGATTAACTGCCACAGCAACTATCTTTTCCAGTTGATGAGCTCTATGTTAACAGAATTTCTTGTCATTAGTTTCAAGTGCATTATCTTGTACTTTGTACTATTATATTTAATTCCATTTCTATTACATCAGTTCTCAAGGGCTTCCACTTCCATCTATGTGACACCATGATCTTCATCTGTTTTAATAACAACTCCAAACATTATATCAACTATAAATTTCATTATACAATCCTAATTTTTTTGTCAAGGTCACTAATGAAAATATTAAATAAGGTCAGCCCTAAAACCACTTCTTAAGAAGTTCCATTAAAAACTTTCATCTATTATCATATCCCTCATTTCAACATTACATGTCATTATTGTCTCCAATATGGAGTTTCTTACTCATCTTACACATCTCATAATTCTTGTACTGTGTAACTAGCAAAGTAGTGTGTACAGCTAGGGAAGCAGCAGCACACCAAACACATGAAAATAGCCTAGAGAGAGCGCTATTGGTTTTCCCCTTTTCTTAAAGATGTTTTTCCTGTCAGTTTGGTCTGTAATAGGCATAGAGACCTTTTAAATACCAGGAAGAGCAACTGACTCCAAAGTGAAGAAACTATCTCAGGAATGAACCTGAGCTCTGCCTAGAACAAAGAAATATGAACGATCAGGAAGAAAGAGGAATGGTCCCTGCATTGAAGAAATGGTACCTTGCATGATTGAAGAGTACTGTTGCTCTGCTTTAAGTTTATTACGTGGAGACAACTTGTTCCTTTTGTTTGCATCTGATAAAAGTAGATTATGAGACATTGGCTAGAGGGGCTGCACTGAGCTAATACTATTTATGTTTTGCAAATAGTTTCCTTTCCTTCCTGTCTTTATTACTAGAGAGCCCATCACAATCATATTTGGTATTCTGAACACTGTTCTCCAGTGCAGACCTCTCTTTGGGTCATTCTAGCCATGCATCTTCAACAGTCTGCCTGAGGAAAAGTGTATGTGTATAATTTACTTTTCCCCTTTTTTGTAACTCCTGATCTATTTTATTTTATATATTTATTTTCCTATACTTAGATTTTAAGTAGCGCTTTTGGAAACCAGACTCCTTTTTGTTTTCTATTTGCAGAC
>NW_009625360.1:0-38562 GCF_000690535.1 Cariama cristata | reverse complement strand
AATGCCAGTCAGATTCAGATTAATTGCTATAAAAAAGTAACAAAAGAGCAACAATTAAATTCTGGAACAGAGTATCCACAGTGAGCAGCTGTCTCAAAATCTTTAGGCCAGTCAAGTTCTCCAGGAAACAAAGTCAACTTTACTGCTTTTCTCTTTTCATACAGAAGAAATGTTTCTCACAACAGAAAACTCCTGAACAATCTTTCCTAACAGCTGAATGACCATTCTTAATAGCTCTT
Source organism: Cariama cristata (assembly GCF_000690535.1). Taxonomy (NCBI): domain Eukaryota; kingdom Metazoa; phylum Chordata; class Aves; order Cariamiformes; family Cariamidae; genus Cariama; species Cariama cristata. The sequence goes on along the minus strand of NW_009625360.1, from coordinate 38,323 downwards.
TTCCTCGCGCAGATTTAGCTTTTCTCCATGTACAACTCATGAGGACCTTTCTAGCTGTAATGTGACAGTTTCTGAAGACACATCTGGTCCATAATTTCAGAAAGTAGAAATCAGAGGGATAATGCCTACTGATCCTGGTGACAGTTCAAATAATCTGATTTACCAAGCTGCTTACAGAAACTATGCTTTTCAAAATCTTACAGAAATATTATGGCTTGAACTTTTAGGGTGAGACTAATACGCTTTTAATGGCTCATGGGCAGCTCAAAGGGAGTTCCTAGAGGTTGGTATTGGGTCTGATACTGTTCAACACTTTTATAAAGGATGTGGATGACAGAACTGAATGCTTGCTTACCAAGTTTGTGGATCATACCAAACTGGGAGGAGAGGTACTATACACCAGAGGGAATAGCCACCATGCAGAGAGGCCTTCACAAACTAGAAGATCAGGCCAACAAGAATTGCATAAATGTAAAGTCTTGCACATGAGATAGAATAATGCCAAACAGCGTAACAAGCTGGGTGGGACTGGCCTAGCTGGGGTGTAGCTTTGCTGAAAAGGACCCAAGGATTCTTATGGAGAGCACTAAACAGGAGCGAGCACTGCCTTTGCAGCAATGAAGGCAGAATGAGCCCAGGGTTGCATCGGTAAGGGTACAGTCAGCAGATAAAGGAGACCCACTCTATTGACCTGGAATATTGTGTCCAATTCTGGTACTCCCAGTTCGTGACAAAAACTGAAAAAAGAGGGAGAGGGTCTAGCAGAGGACCATGAAGATCATTAGAGGTCTGGAGATCTTGACAAACAGTTCAAGAAACTCAATGTGTTCAGCCTGGAGAAGAGAAGGCTCAGGGGAGGATCTAATCACAGTCTTCTAATCCCTAACAGACAGTTAAAGAAAAGATGGAGGTATTCTCTTCAGAAGGATGCACAGGACAAGAGGCAACAGGTGCAAATTGCTTTAAGGGGAATGGTGTCTGGATACAAGAAGAGAGTTCTTCACCATCAGAAAAAATTGAACACTGGAATAGGTTGCCCAGAGAAGTGGCAGTATCTCCCTGAAAATATTCAAGATTTGCCTTGTCGGAGACCTGAAAAAACAAATCCAAGACCCCACTTTCAAAAGAAGGCTGAACCAGATGATCTCCAGATCATCATTTATTGAAAATAAATTTATATTGTTATAATTACTAAAAAGGTCATTCTGAAAGTAGTCCATTTATTGGAAAAAGAGTAACAAATACTCTCTTCTTCAAGTTAACAAAAATATTTAATTGCAACATAGCTAGAAAGATTAAGATTAGAGTTCCAGTTAATTAAAGGCTAATATTCATGATGGTAAAGTATATGAAGCAATAAACAGCTTCTGAGGTTCGTTAAATGCCAAAGAGAAGTTGAAGAGTTTGATAATTGCAAAACTAATTTATTGTAATTCTATGCCATTGAATTATGTGCCAAGATAAAAGATACAAGCCATTAAGCAAAAAAAAAAAAAAAAATAAAAAAAGGAGGAAGACCATATTTCTTTCATTGACTCATGGGCATTTAAAACCATTGTATCTGGTTGCATTCTTGGACTTTTCAGTGATGGCACATTAGGAACATAACTAAGAAAAATTATCTGAAGCCAGGTTTAAATAGTGATTAATTATTTGAAGACTGAATTTTCCAACTTTCCTAACTGAGTGTGAAACTGTATGCATACTCAGGGACCTAAACACATACCTGCATAGGACAACTGGTGATTTTCATGAAAACCAACACTAGTTTCATAAGCAGGTTAAGCCAGACAAAAAACTGACCTGGAGATAAGTGGTCTTTCCCACCTCATGCACCTGCATGATACCACAATGTACTGCCCTCCATTAATGACAGAAGCTTTCATATATTCAGAGGACCAGATCAGGAACGAAAGGATCGTTTTGTTTTGGTTTTTGGTGCTGTTGGTTGGGGGTTTTTTTGTTAGGTTGATTTGTGAAGTATTAGATCCTTAAGGTGGTTTACTGTAAAGATGAGTGAACACTTAAGCATGGAGTAGGACAGGAAGAAATAAGTGACTGATTCTTCAAGGAGTGGTGCTGAATTTATATTGAACACCAAGAATCAATGGGACATACAGTTTCTCATCTGCCTCTGCAGATACAGGTTTTATTCAAATCAGAAGTCAATAATTGTTCAAGTGCTCCGTAGAGAATAAAAGATGTGATCACATATTAAGTTGTAGGGATTCAGGATATTAACAGACCAACATTTTTACTTCCTAAAAGTAGAATGGACTGAGATACTACTGTTGGTACACAGTGATTCATATATTAAAAAAAAAAAAAAAAAAAAGACTAGTGACATTGTAGTAAAATTTAACGGTTAAAGACATATCTTTATTTGATTAACCCAGGTTAATACATTTAACTGACAATTAGAAAGTATGAAAAAAACTTCCATTTTTTTTCTGCCAAGTTCCTTACAGGAAGACTGGAATTCAACCAGATCCTTTTATGTTTTCTCCTCACAAAAATATTTAATTAAATTTATTTTTGAAACTATAGGGATCAAAAGTTATATGACCGCTCAACTGTCTTACCTAAAAACTGCAGTCTTACTTGAAAATACCACATTATCATGTTGAGGAGTGAAATTTTCAGAAATAAAATCATAAATCCTATTTCTTTGTAGTCAAACGGAAAAATGTATTTGTATAAAATTGCACTGTATCCACAGAATGGAGTCTACTAATGCATGCTACAGTCTCATGTTTGTTTGTCCACTGACAGGGTCTTTGTCTCATCCTCCTCTCGTACTAGTGTTAAACTAACACTCTACTTGGCTAACGCAGCATCGTCCAACTGGCAACTCACTTATTTCCCCACAGGAAAGATCATCATTCATTTCCTTGTGTACTGGAGCCAGAAGCTACTGCCAAACCCTAATGTAAACCTCAAGTAAAATGCAAGATATGTTAAATAAGTCAAATAAATTACACCATGCAATGAAGAAATACTAAAGCTAGCAGGAATAAAGGCCAAATAATATACCTAGCACTATGCAGTGCTATGTTGACATACAAAGCTTTACTAGAACCATCAACCGCAAGGCCCTCATCCATATAGTGTGATAGAGCTCTTAACTTGGCCAACCAGGCATCAGCACAACATGGCCTAGTTACAACTCGTGCCCAGAGAGCAAGCCTAGGTGCAAAAGCCATGATCCCCACTTTGTGGTTCTGGAGTTAGTACGCACATAGGTACCTTATGTGTTTCTTTACTTGTAACACAGAGAAGCCGATCATCAAGACAAGCCCATCAATCATGTATGAGAAAACATCAAGATTTTGGCAGTTACCTACCAACACAACAGAACAATAGCATGATAATATTTGGTGATATATCCACAAATTTTCTAATAAAGATAATAGCAATAGTAAAGACTTGGAAACACAAATCTTACCAAATGTTAACAATCAGAATCTGCACTGGGTATCCCCAAGAGTGTCTACTCTGACTGGCATTAAGCAAAATAGCCTGTACTGCTCTGTCTTCATTTATTGATCCTAATTTGATTAAACTAACATAGGTGGTTAATACATTCTACAATCATGTTTTGATTTGCTATGCAGACATACTGAAAATTGAATGAGAAACTTCAAATGACAGGAGAGGCACAGTAAGATGTCCCAATAGATACTCTTGAGTTCCACATTAATTCTTTTTATTTAATATCAATATCACAAGTATTCAATATCAAAAGAACAGGATCCATCAACATGTATCAGGCAAAAGCTTTTTATATCCAAAAAGAAACAGGGAGACCTTTCTTCACATGTGCCACTCTTGATATGCTTTAAATGGTGCTACATCTAATGCTTAAAACCTGCTTCTGGGGCTACTGCACAAATCTGGACAACAGATCAAAGCCCATCTCATAGCTTCAAAAGTCAAAATGAGAGAAATCAATTTTAAGACCCCAAAATGAAACTACTGATAGAAGGTCAGCAAACATTACAAATGCTTCTAAAGCACCAGAACTTGAAAGAAGAATCAGACATGTGATTTTGTACAAAGATATTGTATCTCATTATTGCCTTGAGACACGACTGAAAGTAAGTCATAAGCTGCATGCAGAATCACTCTATTTCATCACCTCAGAAATGATATTTTTGATTGGGGAAAAGATAAGCTGTTTCAATAAGCCAGATGTGCCTATGTTACAAACTGCTCTACAGCACTTTGTTCTCAGAAGGTCCTCCATCTCTTATTCTCTGCCGGAACATAGTGTAACTATTTCATATCATTTAGATTTCTCTCCTGATGCTTGCCAAGCAATTTCCTTTAATGCAAAGGGAGAAGAGTGACAACTGCTAATATATTTCTCTCCTTCATCCAGTCTGCAGATTAATATAGCCCTTTTTTTCTTGCTTTATTAGTTTCACAAGACTTTCCGGTGGATCAATTCCACTAAATCTGGGAGCCTTCTAAATTTTTCCTGATTGTAGAAATTCTTCCATCTGCAGTCTAATGTTTAGAAAAATATAAATTCACTGTGAATACATTCGCATTCATTTTTCAGCTGGGATCACAAGTGTGCTTCTGAAGTGGCACCCAATTACAGTTCACATCATGAAGCAGTTTCTAAGTGAATGAACTAAACTTTCAGACAACAGTCTGTCTGAATGAAGAAAATCCCTGAAATGTGCAAAAACATCCTATCCTCAGCATCAGCTCTTTTCCTTTGGTGATCCTCTCCTATTGGCCTGCACTGCTCCCTGATGTAGAAGTAAACGGAACATTCTTTACGGTTGCCTGTGGGAAAACACAAGCCTGAATTCTTTGCTTAATTAAAGATCAACAAAAAAAAAAATTGTTGTTGCCAAAGATGAACTATTCAGCCATATAAAACCTTCCCATCTCTTCATTCCTGATCATTTTCAAAATCTAATGGCTCACTATGATGCAGGTTTCAAAAAATCAGACTGAAGAAATGGAAGATTATGCATTAAATAATGGCTGTAAAGATACTTAGATTTGTAGTAAATTACTTTGTTTCAAACCTATTATACAATTATTTAATTTTTTTATCAGCTCTATTTTCCTTGACACAGACAAGCAAGGTACAGAAAGACTTGAGGTGTATGCAGAATCTAGCAATAAAGTTTGCGGATAGGGTGAATATCTTTTATTAGATGAACTGGTATAACTGGCAAAATCAAAACAGAAGCCCTCCTTCGAGTCTGTAATAGAAACAGCAATTTCAAAGTTAAGCAGAAATTGAGAACAATTGCTGACAATTTACTTTGATATATATCAGTTGCACCATCTCAGAAAAAAAAGATAGTTGGGTAATTGTGAAGTAAAGATGTGGAAGACAGGTGAGCAGTAACTCTTATTTAGTTATCAGACCTACTAACATTTTAAGAAAGAATTAATTTTCAGTAATACTGTATTTGACAGTTCAGCTGTCAACTGACAGCAACTAATAATAACACTGACGGAAATCAGAATAAAGTACTGCAGCTAATCATAGCACAGAAGGAAGTCATATGACTAAACTAAAAAAGAAAAAGGATGTATTTATAATGCCTTTAGTAGTTTATTTCAAGGTCTTGCAAAAATTAGTGCCTTGGAACCATATAAACAGTGCAGTAGAATTGTGGCAATCAAACAGAGTATATGAATCTAGGAAATTTACTGACACAAGAAAATATAAAGCGTTTGTTATTGAAGAGCTTCGCTACTCTGTAGCTTCTCAAACAGGTAATAAAGCTGCAAGTGCATCACCAACCTCAATAAAATTTATAGTTCTTTTAAGACTGACAAGATCAGAAGAAAAACCCAGATGAGCTGCACACAAATGATTAATCTCGTATCGATCATTTCTTCTGCCATCAGGCAAAAGCTAAGGGCAGATCACACATTTATTTATTTTTCTTCAGAATATACAGTATTTTTATAGTAAAAATATAGTCTGTATTTACAATTTGAGTATAGCTGAAACATATTTAAAAAATAAATAGTGATTTTGCTTTTAAAAATGATATTAATTCAGGACCAAGTAAAATGGGTGCCACTAAATGAAAGTTCCCTACCAACTCAGGCATTTTTTTCAGAAGGATGGCACTTCTAAAGGAAACAAGCAGAACACTTCATAACTATCTTTCCTTTCAGCAAATACATTTCCTTAGATGTAGTCAGATGCAGAACGAATGAAAACTTTGACGGGAATTTTGAAATTTCATGATTTATTCAATACAATAAAGTATTTTAATAAGAACTTTAATCTCAATGCTGTTCTTACTGCAAAGAATACATTTACCTGCTGCTGATTTTTAATTTTACTGATTACAAACATTTAGCTCAAATCTTCTATCCTTATTTTCACACTGAATTCTCTAGAAACTTAAATGGAAATGGTTTCTAATAAGAAGGTGTATGGACAACATTTACATTTCCAGGGCATTTTCTTTCTGTGAAGAAGAACTCTAGTCCAATGAAAAATTATTTGCTACACAGCTGACTAAGATCTCTTGGTGAATTTATGTGATTATTGAAAACAATAAAAAAATTCAGCTGATCAAATATTACATTTTGCATTTTGTATGCCAACGTACTTGCAACCTCACATTTTACTGTCCAGTATGAAACAGTCATAGTCTTAAGTTCCTCTCTGAAGTCCTGAGTACAGTGCTCCTACTCTGCCTTGTATTCTCTTTTTCAAAAGAAATTATGGTCTTCTGCTAGGCTGTTACTGTGTTTACTAAGGTGGATTGAAGAGACAATTTAGAAGGCTCACCTAACTGAAATTGTGTTTTAGTATAAAACCACATATTCACATTAAAAATTAATTGCCAAGTTGCTGAAAATATTTATGCAACAAATCAGTATGATAAATAAGATTGAGGGAATTCAGATATTCTCATAAACATTTTTGGAACAGTAGAAGGTAAATTCGTTTAAACTCATTGAGCGAATTACTTGCTATGAATTATTTCCTTTATTCCTGAAAAAAAAGAGGCTCTAAAATATCAAGTTTATGTAATCAGTCACCTTTTGCTTTATATTTATCAATCAAAAATACTTCCAGCTAGTAATAACACAAGGAAGAAATTAATCATATGGTTACTGGTCAGATCACTTCTAAAAATCTCAGCAAAAGATGCTTCAGAGGATTATACAGTGTTGCCACAAAAAGAAACTGCAAAGATGCACAGGCAAAGTATGCAATCAGTTAGAAAAACTAATTTCCTAAATTAAACCAGATTGTAACTGGCATAATAAAGACACTGATGTCAGAGACTGGAGTTTGCAATAACAAAGGGACTTAGAGAGTATTAAAGAGGATATAAGAGATTATCAGACAAATCACAACTGATATTGGCACAAATCAGATATCAGAGGCCATACATATAGCCTTTAGATGTGTCTTCTTTAGAAATATCAAGTCCTAATATCTCAAAAAATAAACAGAAGAATGTATATTCATAATAAAGACCAGTATTTTGAAAGCCTAGTAATTTCAGTAATTGCTCCTTTGTGCAATATGTGAATATACACACCGAATGTCTTCAAATATTTAGGTTCATCTTTCACATACAGAAATTAGTTTTCAATACTGCTATAGGAACAGGAATATCATTCAGAATAGGAAACTTTTTTAGCAGATTAGATACATTGAAGCAAACTCTCCATTGTTTTTTCAAGATTAAACTTTTAAAAGATATCTTTTGTCTAACATGGACAAGACAATAGTACAGGCACTGAACATGATACTGGATGATAGACTTTTCAGAAGACAGCTTCCATGGACAACTGACTTAACTCTCCACATAGTGTTTAGCAGTAAGTAACATAACACTCTACTATGTAATAATTTGCAATTATGTTCTTTGAGTATTTCTGACAGTTGGCACATTCCATTTTAAGAAAGGATCTAAAGGATCTAAACTAAACAGGAACACAAATTTGTAAGGTTGTCACTATAAGAGCAAGTATCTTGAAAAAGCAGAACGTCATTAAACAAAAGCAATTTGCCATGTTATGATATAGGGCATAAAATGCTTAAAAGTCAGAAGGTACCTATATCTTAGGAAGATTTTTCTAACAATCTGTAACACTACAGATCTCTGACAAAGAGGAACAAAGAGGAACAAATTGTATAGGGTTATGTTAACTACACTGAAGTTAAATACAAGTTGAAACGTAGATACAGAATCTAGTTTCCAAAATCCAGAATGAGTCTGGAGGATCTGGTGACTAAATCTAAGCTAGTTATAAAATGGCAAGACTTACAGAAGATTCTCAAATCTCAGTCTTCAAAAATTTTGGCAGGTGCTTTTGTAACTAGGGAGCAATGTCGATTCCTTGTATATAAGACTAGTAAGAGATTAATTTAAAACGTATCTTTGCCAAATCTGATGCCTTACACAAGAGTAGACCTTAAGCAAACCAGAGGCTAGAAATTGTCAATTTTCTTATTCAGACAGAACAGTGCACACATCCAAACAACCCAGGTACTATCAAAACTAGAAAAGACAGAGAAATGAAAAATGGTATATCTTAGAACAAATAATTAAATAATACAAATGCTCTAAAAATATATGACTATGAATCATGGACATTTACCAACGGTAAAATAATCTTTGAATGTCTTTGGTGATTGTTGTTAATATTATAGTTAAGAAAAATTATTGTCTTTATATGTAACAATGCTACTTTTGTTATTTGCACTAGCGGCAAAGAAGAATCAGACACTTCTGCTGAGACTTGGCTGATTTTCATGTATCATTTCAGGGATAAGAGAAGAAACCTCTTGGACTTGAAGGAAAAACCAGCTTTGAAATTTAAGACATGAAGATTTCATTGTCCCTGAATAGATCTAGGACTCAGAGTAAATATAGCAACCATAAGCTGACCAATGATGACTTTATGAGAAAGCTAAAACTTTTTGTCTGCCCTAGGATGAGCTGAATCACACTGTAAGAAGGCAGAGCTGGTAATTTTTCTAACTCAGTATGTGTTGTAAATTCTATGCATACCTCATTTTTTTCTTAGCTCATTTTTTGGTATGCATCTACATCTGGCCAGATGAACGTATTGGGAGCCTTGTGGAAGACACTGCACTCGAGGAGTCAGGGACCTTGAGCAAGCTATGTCTGCTCTATTGGGCCTTGTACTTAAGGCTTGAGAAGCCCCTATGTTAGTATGATTGTGTCACTGCAAGGGAATCTGCTGGAGTGGCCCATGCGTGCCTCTGCTGCGTGCTGGTGAATGTTCTGACAGAGGTAACATTCCAGCCCATCAGGAGAAGTTACATGATTCTGTTTCCTACATAAAATAAAAGGCATCATGTATAGGAGGGAAGAGGAAAATCACCAAAGACATAATGTGTGCATCATGCCATGGGAAAATCCGTCTGGGGGTCAGTCCAATGCTGCACAAAAGGAGGGTTCCCAGCATCTGAAAGGACTTAAGATTTACTTGCTACCTATATTAATCTTTTTATTCTAAGAAGACAAAGAAGAGAATGCACTTATAAGGGTATAGGTTCTGTGGAGATCATAATCATACTCAGTAACTGCATAGTGAATTCTGAAAATGAACAATTTGACCAAAGACAGAGTTAGATGACAGGTAAAAATTATTTTCAAAACTACCGAAACTGTCAACATCCAAAGTCTTAACAATAACTACAACTCAGTGACAAAATATCTTAAGTTTTGGTCAAATTAAGATTCAGTTTGCTTAAAAGGGATGTACAAAGAAATTATTCCTCAATAACTTTAATAATATATTTTCATTTTTTCCCCACTTGTCTCCTCTTTTAACCCTGGAAGAAAAAAGGTTATTATCCAGCATGTCAATCTATAAACTGCATTAGACATAGTAAAACTGAAGACAAATGGAATGAGAGTAACATAATCTTGCATAAGGACAAAGACTAAATGCCATTTTCACTGATGTTATTTACATTTAACAGTATGCATGAATCTCATCACACCAGCTGATGAACTAGATAACCTTTCCATGCATGATCTTATTTTGGTTGATAATACAGGATCTAGTTTTCAGAACTATTTGAAGTACTGCTTCACATTTCTTATTTTATCTTTTTTTATTCATAATCTTTTCTCAAAAACTTAAAACATTTCATAAAAATGGAAATACAATCTATTACCAATTATCATTGATACATATATCGCCATGGCTTTTCTGTAGTTTTCTGAGAATATTCTTCCAGAATACTCCTCCATGCTCTCTAGTCTTCTCCTTCAGTGAGATAACTACCTTCAAATATTTCTATCACATGTGTAAGATACATTTAAGATTTTTAAAGGAACAGATACAAACAATAACCTTGAGCTTCTCATTTTGAATTGTGTTGTACAGTGCCATCAGTAGATCCTATTCTTTTACTATGGCTTCTGGTATAATGTGATATGAATTTGCAATAACCCCATTAAGAATAGTACAGTAACGGATTTTTATCAAAGATTTAGAAGCTATATAGGCAAGGCAATCTCAGAAAACAAAGAAGTCATCCTTTCTCTGGCTTTCATTTTTTCTACTTACAGGAAGAAACTCATCCAGAAGGGAAATATTAGCAAAGTTTTACGCTGTATAACACCTTAGCGTGCTAAGGAATAAACTCAGGAACATGACGGTAAAGAATATTTGATGGCAAGAAAGGAACTATTGTGAAAATTAAATACCTGACCACAATTTTTTGCCCCAATACAAATGCAGTAGAACGTTGCAACTAATTTGAAGAAAATCTTCCCCTAATATTGAAAAAGCAATGATGGTTCCTGAATCAGCAGAGCTGCAGTAATTATTACTGACTGTTGCAACCAATGGGACAGCATACGAATGAAGCTGCATAAAACGAGGTGTTCCAATACACACACAAGGTTGAAGAATTGTGGTATGATTGGTTTGTGCCTGGTCTTCTCCTACATCTTCATTGATTTATTAGTGTCACGGGGCTTTCTCTACCCAAAGAGGGAGGAAGGAAGCATGGAATATTGCAATACTATTGCAATACAAACTTGGCAAGTTATTAAAACAGCTTGAAGACATCGTAATTAATGAATAACAAATTAAAGTTTACTGGAAAAATACAAGAACTAGAAAAGTTCAGAGTGATTTTTCAAAAACAGCTCAGGAAAAGGGTAACAATACTATTATGCTAGAAAGGAAGAATAGCTAACCTGAGATTATTCCCAAAAATCCAATCAAGACTGGGAGATAAAAGTAAAAACTAACAAAATAACCAGATTAAAATTCTTCTCATAAAAGTATATTTAGAGACAACATAAAAGCCTTAACTAAAATGATGGCAATATTAGAGAATATACTGAGAATGTTGACCTATTGAGAAAGAGATGATTTGCTAATAAAAAAAGCTAAAACAAGTTTTAATAATTTATCCACGGAAAAGTAAATATGGGAAAGAAGTACAAAATAAATGAAATTCATGTCAATGTAATAATTTTTCCTGCTTCTAGTTAATGACATTGAAAATATTGAATGGTGTCCAACACACTCGTTTACGTATCCTAGTGCATTAGGAATGGAAAAATAAAAAAAGAAGTATTTAACTAGATAATGGAAACTACAGAGAGAAAATAATAGAGTACAGATAAATTATATGCTGTAAACTACATCACCAAAGAATTATGATGAATGTAGAATTTTTTGCATGTGTGTGTGTGTGAGAAAGAGAAGGGGAGAGAGTGCATGCACACACAGCCTGAACATTTTTGTCCAGTACACCTGAATGCAACACCCAGCAAAAACTGAATGTATTACAAAGAAGAAAAAAGAACCAATAATCTTCTAGAGGATAAGGAACTATTCACAATAAATATCAGAGGTCTAATGAAGAACTAATCCTAACAGACTTTTTTTAAAAAAAAATTTTTAGATATGATTATTGAAAACCCTATACTGTGCCTTAACTCCATTGCTGAAGTAGGAAATCATGTCTGCCAGTGTTTCTTTGAGGGACCCCTGCCAAATGCAAACTTCAATAGTGGCTTTGCTATCACAACACTTCTACACAATGAGATGAGTTGATCTAACATCTCATCACTGCTTAAAGGTACAGCTTCCTTTTTCTCCACTCCCTGCTACTAGACACATACTACCAGCATCTAACTTTTACCGGTTGATGTGCTTGTGAGAGTCCTCTGAGTTGATTCATCTCAATAATTTGGTAGAAAACTAACCAAGAAGAAAAAAGATGATTTTTTTTTTTTTGCTGGGTTAGCAAGCCAAACCAGCTTACACTAGTGTCAGATGAACAAGAGAGATGGTACAAGAAGACAGGCTGCATAATGAGGAGCAGGGGAGAAAAAAACCTGAGAAACAGTCAAGACGACTTCTAGGCAGCAGCAGGGTGTTATATGAGCTCACCTGCCCATGGACCCATACCTGCAGAAAGGCGGATTTACTGCTGCTTTTGGAGGAAGATGCTGGAAATGGTTGCTGCAACACACACATGCATTAACGAGCGGAAGGATGTCTCCCTTCACTCTGGAGCAAGACAACTACAAAGAAATTCAATCAATGTAACACTTTCGAGAGTTCGATAAGTCATCTGAATGCCCCATTAAATCCTATTCAAAATTGCAAATTGCCTTAACTCTATCTACTGTAGTAAATATTAAAAGCTGGCTCAGTAGTTCTGAAAGAAATTTCATTGAAGCAAGGGGAATTAAATACAATGGGCTCTGGACCAAGTCTGCAAGGTACATCATTAACACTCATCTATAGTTGCAAATTTTCCAAAATATTTAATATGCACTAATTAGTCTAGAACAATTGTTTCTTATAAGCTTTTTTCCCTCAACTCCATATGGAAAGACACCTAGGAGGAGAGTATGCAAATAGAGATAATTATTCTAGAATTATTATTCAGTGAAAAAACTGAAAATGTACACAAAAAAAGGGGTAAACATTCCCTTTATATGTCTTGCAGTATAATGGACTTACATGTAACGCAAAAAATTATCTTCGTGACCTATCCCCAACTGCTGATATTATATACAAGAGCAAAAGAATTTTCATATAGTCTCTATTTATAAACTTTGTTTTCATATTAGTCCTTTATACAGAAGACCACAGCCCATTGCTGCTTACCTGTTACTGATAGTAACAGAGAGTTTTTTGGAATCTCTGCTTTTCAGCATACAGACCCTACTCTGTACATTTGGCCTGCATTTCCTGCTTGCAGATTGTATAAAAATACATTTTGTTGGAATACTTGTAATAGCTCAAACAAGCCATGCAGGGAAGCCTCAGGAAATCACACAACTAAGCAACTTAATCAACATGGAACAGAATATATCTTGCCGAAAATTACAAAATTTGCTTTACGGGAACAGAGTTAAGTTTTGGAAATTTCAAAGTAAATTTTATTTTTTATTATTTAAATTCTTTTGAAATTAGAATCTTTAAGAGCTATAGTATTCACTGTAAGATTTTTTCCCTCAAACAATCAATGGAAGAATAACACAAACTCTTCAAACTTTCCATGAAATTAAAAATGCATGAAATTCAACTTTTATGACTAGAGTTGAAATTTTTAACAGTAAGTCCAGAAAAGCTCTACTACATCTAATCTCCACAAAAACCCCGAAACAAACAAACACCAACCAACCTAAAAAAAACCTTCTTAAAAAGAATGCCTCCCTGGTACCTCTTAGCAAAACTCAGGTTAAAGGCTATCTGCGGTAGATGACCTTCTTTCATCACCAGAGTAATTACTTCAAAAAATGGCTAACTACATAGGTCTGTTTTCTGTTTGTTAGCTAAATTCAGGTGCAGGTACAAGGCACCTTTTACTGTTTAGAGCAGCTTTACTTATGTTCCAAGAAAGCAGTTATCTTTCAATGAGAACAATCAACCTGAAGATACGCATATTGTAAAGCCTATATGACAATTCCTTGCAATACCTTTATGAAGGCTGATGCAGCTATATATATTGTAAAGAACCACCTTGCTAGACAGTATATAGACTACATGGCTAAAAGTGTTTTTCTTAGTTCATTTAAATTACAAACATTCTTAACTTCGCTGATACATAAAATATAATAAAATAAAATAAATCAGATAATATCTCACTGTCTTCAAGAGACAAGGGAATGCTGAGTGAAAACACAGACTATAACAGCAAACACATACCAAGTGAACAAAACAGATTTTGAGCCAGTTGGCTGAAATTACAATTATTTTGTGCCTTTATAAATTACTCCATATAAAAATCGCCTGAGACTTATGAAATATTAATTAAATGTATTTCAACTTTGAAAACTTGATTACTGCCACTCTTATCTGGAGTCTCAAGACAAAAGCAATGTAGCTACACTGATCAGAGCACAGATTAATGATTTTAAAATGCTTACCAGTAGAAGTAAAACTAAAACAAAATGCAGACAAGATTTTAGAGCCCTTTGGAATTTACAGGCCTACTAGTTTAAAGAAATACAAATCCTTTACAAGCAGACTGAACAGACTCTTGAAAAAATCAAAAGCACATGAAAAATATGAAACCAATAGTGTATTTATTCCCAAGGAATTTTTAAGGTTAAAAAATTATACTTAGGCAATCTTGGCCCAGTAATTCAGCAGAATTATGTAGTAAGCCTCCAACTCTTTAGCTAGCAATAAAAGCAAAGACAAGACAGGAGAAAAGGTATGATCAAATACAGGCACAAGTTAAAACAGCCATTTTGAAACTACTTCATAAGTAAGATGACACTGGAAACTGCTCTAAAGAGTGAAAGCTGCTTTGATACTAGAAATCCATAATCTTATTTCTCCATCAGCCTTGGTGGACATTTCAGTAACATAATCAGTGTTTTGTTCCTACTGTTTTAGGATATCCAACTTGAACATTTAAATCCATTAAGGTCATCAAGTAAAAAATTTTAATATGCTTTTCCTTTTTACTGCCCACTCAGTAATGCCTTAAACTTTCCATTTTCAAGAACTGAAACTGTATTAAGTAGAAGAGTCTACAGATCCCCTTTACACAGGAAACTGAAGAATTTTACTCTATTCCAATTTACAAATGGTGATGAAGCTTAAACCTAATGATAGGAAAAACATGGCTTGGTGGTGGTGGGTTTTTTCATTAGGATCAAAAAGACAGATTTTTTTCCTAAAAACTGACACATAAGTTTGCCTAAAATTGCCCACACTTCCAAAAACTTCTTCAACTCCTATAAAGAGTAATGTAATATAACGTCTAACTAATCCAAATAACAATATAATACAAGTAGAATTACAATGATTAAAGTTCAACTGATGCAAACTCTTAACTTTCTGCAAGAAAAAAAAGACACAGATTATTATTAACATTCACTGTAATTTTAATCAGTAATATGCAAAAAAGGTTGTGACTTTCTGATATGGAATAGTCCTTGACTTTCATAATTCTTAAGCACTTCCTTTTATCATTTTGCTGATGTATGTTCTATTTTAAAATCAGAAGGATAATGGATGTGCTTCTTAAACAGTAAATTGGGTTTTATATCAGAGACCTGTCAGCACCACGACAGGTTGACCTGACAGTGGTCTTGCATTTGCAGATCTCCTTCATGACTGCTTTTCAAGGTGATAGGTCAATCTTAAGAAAAGTGCAGATTTCTTGATCCTTCAGCAAACATCTTAGAGTCGTAACATTCACTGCTTTTATGATCTTTGTAACAGATTAAAAGTGAGCTATCCTTTGCTGTCACATATATTTTTATTAGTCAAGGGCATTTAAGATTTGGGTAGATAATGTAAATTAAAATACATTTGATTCTTCTACTGCCTGTAGGACAAACAGCAAAATTCAGGAGAAATGGGTTATCTCTCAGTGTTCCTGATAGCTGCAACACAAAAAATTTAATGACGCTTGCTTTTAGTGAATGACTTCTTTGATTTCACCCAATTTTTAAATGAGGAGTGCATTAAGACAGCATCTTAGCATAAACATGAAGTTTAAGACTTTCCTTCTATTTTGGATATGAAGTTTCAGTAAAATAATGAAAATCAGAGCTCAGACGATAAACTGTTAATGGCAACATCTGTTGCGACAAAGTACTGGAACACCCTGAACTCCCATCTTTGTTCAACAAGTGCTGATCTGCCACCGTACCTCACTGTACATATTAATTAATTTATTTGCTATGCTGATTACTCCAAGCATAATGCTAACGCTTTTTAAACAAAATGATAATGTTTTTTAAATATACTCACATTATATAAAGACTTTTTTGTAGGTATTATTAAATATAATGTGATTGATCATATCCCTGAAGGATCAGCACTGCTCTGCAATACAACATGGATGAAAGGGAAAGAAATACTCAGAAAATTAAGAGCCAACTATTACAGAATCTGCTTTCTATTCTATTTTGCAGACTTCCTTGTTTGGCTTATACAGCTGTGGTAATACTGAAAATCTACCTTATATGGAGTATGTTATTTTGCATTGTTACAGAAATTTTCCATGAATGCTTTCTTTGTAAATTTCTAAAAGGAACAGATGCAAGCATCTAAAATCAACTTTTGAGAGCTTACTGTATCCGTTGACTAATTCCAAGGTGTACACTGGAAACGAGCT
The DNA here is from genome assembly GCF_000690535.1 of Cariama cristata. NCBI lineage: Eukaryota > Metazoa > Chordata > Aves > Cariamiformes > Cariamidae > Cariama > Cariama cristata. The sequence continues at coordinate 21,717 of NW_009625360.1, read as the reverse complement.
CTTAGTTATGACTGTATGACTATTTTGTAGTGCTGTACTTACCAAATTTGTATTTATAGGAATGAAACTTAAATATACTAGAATTCAAAATTTAGAACACAGAAACCTGACCAAAAAGCACAGACGATGAAGTGCTCGTCTAAATGTATATCACATTGTTTTAAAAAAGAATAATGATTCTTTTAGCATCACATCTGCATGTTTCTACTGTAATAACTTTTTAAAAATAGTTTCAAATATGTACTCGAAATTCATAAAAAAAAATGACGTGCAAATGCAGTGCAGAAGCCACTGCTAACTCTTCTGACATGATTTTCCAACAAAGCTCTAGAAGGCCATATATTCTCAATTACATTGCTGTTCGCAATCAATAGAAATGCTATCGTACTTTATTTCAATAACTGATAATATAAGTATACACAAATAATTGTGCTGTGAAAACTTTATCAGTATATTTTCAAGTTAAAATAAAGAAATATGGATACTGTACTTAAATTACATTTTGACATTTTGTCTTGCACTGTTAAGTATCTAACAAAATGAGCATGATCAAGTATTGTTCTTTGGCACTGAAAATACTATACTAAACCTGTTATATCAATTTGGCCTTCTTGTTCTACCAGCTCTTTTAAGTTTGCATTTCACTGAATGGTAAATGAATGCTAACACTTCTTTGAAATGAGATAAAAGAAACTTACTTTCCAGCAGGTGCTGGGAATCAAACATTTATACTGCAGCAATTTACTTCTGCAGTCACTTTTTCTATTACCGTTTTTAAGATAATTCATGTTTCCAGAATCATTCTTTAATTATGTCCAGTATTTTCACCTGCTTTTCTTAAAGTGTAATCGCAGTAATTTATAATGGTATTTTACTTAACCTTTAAAAAGATGTCAGTTATTTCTGAAAATTTAGATACCAACACTGTTATAAAAGGATAGGGAATAGTGCAAAGACAGAAGTAAATATATCTACTCTTCTAACTAAAATGTCTTTTAGTATGTACAAAGCTGCAGTGCTGCAACAGCCTTATCCTTGGTGCAATGTTTCCTTTTCGTCTCTTGCCTTAGACCTGGCTACACTAAGCTGTTTCCATGCACTAAGTAATCAGAAAACTATATGCATTTTTAGGGAAAAGGGGGGTTACTTTTCTGCCAATTTAGCACGCTAAAACAGCTCCTCCCAAATATAAAAGCAGAAATCTTTTCATTCTGGTCACTTTCCTGTTTGACATGAATATCAAAAAGCAATAGGAAAGGTTAATGATATGCATGTACATATGGATGCTCTGCTAAGAAGTGGACCTGAATCTCTTCAGCCTAAGAGAATCAAATCTAGACCTTCCACTTGTTAGCCAGAATCTCTAAACACTAGTTTATTATACAGAGAATAGCAACTGTAGCAGTGGCACAGGAGCAAGTCCTGACTTCATTTGTTCAAAGAATACTGGTAGCTGTTTCGTCTCTGAAAAACTCTTCAATCTTTTGAATTCAAGTGAATAAGGGTACCTCCCTGCACCTCTGAGCCAGAGATGATGAATCTAAGTTGATGTGATACTGTATGACACCATATGTTTCACATTTCCTATTGAATAGAGACAAGAGGCACCTCTCCAGAACAGAAGTTTAGTGGACTATCTTTTTATGGCACTTATCCTCAAGATGCTATACAGGGAGCTTAGTGACTAAGCTGCGGATTCCAGATTCCTCCTTGGGGATCAAGAGCCTAAAATTTAGGATCGCATTCTACACCCATTATTGGGATTTGCAAAGTCTCTTGATGATTGCAATGCCTAAACAGCTGGTACCTGGTTCAAGACGCAATGCAAAACCACAGGGTTTTTGAAAGAGAAATGTTATACAATCATCATCACAGGGTAAAACAGACTCAAGACAAGGACTATTGTTGGCAAAGTGCCACTCAGTTATATTTCTCTTGTGACTGGATGAGGAAAAATAAATCCCAGTAACAGATGATTACAATGACATTTTACATTTGAGACTAAGTCATGTTATGCCACACCAAATTAACAAGAAATGCTTTAGTGAACTGTGTATTTTATGGCAGTTTCCCAAATACAAAAATCTATAGGAATCAGCATTAATCTTTTATAGGTTTGCATAAATCTCTACCAGGGTTATTCTAGTTATGTTAATCATAGAACTTTTAAGTAGAATGCTAACTGTGGTAGGAAAAAAATCCTTCTCAATTTTCCTTTTCTTGCTTTTCTAGCTCTACTAAACTTGGTAATTATGTCCTGATTTACGATTTTTTCATTGACGTAACATGCATCTCAGTATAGGATATGTAATTAGCCTTCAAGAAGCTTTCAAGAATAGATTTGTCTGGATGACTACTATTTGAAAAAATGCTATAAAACAGCAAGTTGAAATTAGAGTTACAGAGTAACTGAAGTTCATTCTTTCTCATAGATAGCTAAGTGAATAGCTTATTAAAGATTACTACATCGACATACTAGAAGTAGCAGAATTCACAATGAATGGAATAATCCTTTTTTTTCTGACTGACCACCTAACAATGTTACATCAAAGGAAAAAAGCTATTCGGACAGTCAATTGCTTAGCACCCTCAAAATACCAACTGTTCATAAATGTGAAAAGTATTCATTTAATGATGTTTGCAAGCAGATTTATTCTAAATGGTTTAGAGACAGTGGCAGAAAAACATTTCAGTTTTTTTTAACAATTATTATTCTTATTTAACAAAGCAGTAGTATAAACAAGCCAGTGATTCAAAATCAGAGCCAGTCATATGTCTCAGTCCTTGAGTACACATAGTTGTTATTGCATATGTTGTTAACTTTTGTAACCTTTATAAATTAAGGCAATAGCACATGTTCAAAGAAAGAGCTGTGCATGCTTTCCTTCTCCAGGGAAATAGATACTTAATTGTTAGTCTTACTATGGAATCATCAACTAGAACTTGAAAAGTACAGAAATATAAATATATATGCAGCTGAGATATTCCTTTATGATAGCAATTCATGTGGTAATATCTTAAAGAAATTACTCAAAAAATAGGTATAGGTGCAGAAATATAATATAGAATTTAGAATTGAGGGCAGAAATTGAGATGACATTGCTTTGTCATTAATTGACAGATTAAAACCTCACCTTATTTCCGGGTGCATATGAACCAATTTATTGCTTTTTTCACATGATAGCTGTTTTTGAAACCTTCCAACTCTGGTCAATTCTAAACAGTGGAAATCAATCTAATATTGGGGTTCTTGTGAGATTTTTTCTTACTATCATATGAATAATCCTCCCTAAACCCGCATATATATACACGTATATAAAAACTTATAAGCTGAACTACAAGCTCAAGACATCAACAGTTTTTTTTCTAATAAAACATTCCAATGTGCTTGATGAGGGGAAAAAATAAAAGTTGAAGTTAGAATTCTCAAAATAAGTTGATCCAACACTGAAATCATTTCCATTTGGAGGATAAACATATAACTAATGAAAGATTAGTCAAGGTTCAGTTTTTCAAAAAGATATCTGTTCTAAGAAGAAATGCTATTGCTTATGCTCCATTTCAGTAGCCTCTATTTAGAATATTTTCAGAGAAAGTTTATTTCATCATTTAGTTAGCAATTCAGTCAATCAAAAGTTTATGTAAGAATTTTTCATAACTATTTTTAATATCCCATACATTCTTAGCATATAAACAGCATATCAGGTTTTAAAAAATCAACATTTACAAAAATACATAATTTAATTTTGTAAGTGAAGACTTCAACCACTGCTTTTCAACAACTCAAGCAGTAATATATACATCGAACAGTTTTCCATTTACAGAGAAGCAACAAAAGAAAGAAAAACTGTTGATTGTAACAATAATTACTTATTGCCTCTTGATAGCTAAAAAAGCAGTAAATATCCCCACAGCATCCTGTATGAATTATTTATGTGTATATCTTCAGAAAACAAATGTATTTTAAAACAATTAAATGTACTTTGGCCTTAACAAACTTGATGAGAAATCGTATGACTCTGTATTTTAACCCTCGGGCTCCAGAAGAAGCATCAGTACCCCAGTCTTCCTCTTTAGTTAGCCGTTTGAAATGTTAAACCGTCCTTTAAGGGTAAGTTTAAACACTTTTACAGCGGCAATATAGAAAAACAAATTGTCCTAAGAATAGAGAGACTTTCCTACTGTTTTGTACTGTCCTCCATAGTACCCAACATCACAATAATGTCAGCTCCTTTAACACATTTTAAGACATTGCCTTGTTCACAGTTTCTTTAGCTTTCTCTCTCCCCATTTGGAAACCAGGTTTAAAACCACAGAAAATGGTTTTGTGGAAAGAAGTGTGTATCAACAACAAAAATCATTTGGGAGCATATTTTAGAGAGCATACGCAAGGAAGAGTGTCATGTTCTTTAAATACTTCCTGAAGGTAACCTCTTTTGCAGACAGACAACGAATAAGATGGAAGTTGAACGGGCAGAAGGAAAATGCTACAATATTAAAAACTGTCCAAAGGGCTTGAGTCATAAGGAAGGACAGGTAACTCACAGAAGCTTTTCTTTTACTTCTGAAACTGCATCTTTAGAACTGCTGAACAAAAAAGGAACAAGATCTGTTCACAAGATTGTTCAACATTAGCCAGGAGAACGTACAGTGTAAATCGCATGAATCACAAAGATAATCGGACAAAATTTAAAAAATCTTTATGAAGAAGTCTGCAAGCTTCAATGGAATGAATGTGCAAAATTCATAACTATTATAATCTGATAAATAAAAATCTAATCTGCATACAGCAAAGGATGCAAATATAAGGGTAGTCATCACCATAATGAGTCTCAGTTACATAACTTTTATCTAAAAGGAACTCTACTACATTTTCTAAAATTTGTTTTGTTCATAACACTTAGCAGTTTAGAAGTTTACAACTAGAAATTCTTGTCTTCATTGCATGCATGGACACAATGGTAAATAGAGATACACTTTATTAATCATTATTGATTATCATCAGTATTTTATGATCAAATAAATTTTAGCATTCTGGAATAATGACTTCCCCAAATAATGGAAATAAAACCCATCTGACATACAGTAATTTCTAAAATATTAATTTCCCAGATACTTGCTTATTAGATTTTGTCATATTTGTCTACATAATGATTGAGCAAAAGATTATAATGTTGCAAAATAAAGTAGTAATCTAAAACGAGCAAATTTAATATTGTACATGCAATCTCACATCTGACCCTTCTGAGTTTATCCTGAGGACTGCATAATAAAAATTAGTATACTATAACATTATTAAAAATCATAGCATAGTACAAATGCACAAAGAAGCAGCAATTAACGTATCATGGGCAATCTGGAAACTGGCATTTCCTAATTGTGATGCGCTTTACAACTAATGCAATATTTGTTCCTATGTAATCCTTCCTATGTGGTCTTTTAAAGGAAAAAGCAAAGAAGGAAACAGTTCCACCTTTGGCAAATGAAACAACTAATTCCACTCTCTTTTTCTCCTCCACCTCTCGTTGTTTTGGTTGAAATATTAAGATACTTTCATGACCATACGGTACTTGCGTCAGAGGCAGAGAAGGAGGAAAAAAGAAGGGAAACTATCTGCAGGAACAAAATGCCCTGGAATTGGAGAAACATTTACCAGGAGTGGGAACTGATTTATTTCTTCTGCAGACAGTTTTGTCAGGGGCAGGATACAGCCGAGTTTGGAAGATGGGACAGCTTAGCTTGTTTCGGCTCCTGTCCCACCCCTTCCAATATACTGCAGCTCAGAGAGCTCTCAAGCCTTCAATTTGGCAGAGAGGCCTGTCTGCCTCCAAATTTTGATGCAGTATTATTCTGGTAGTTGGCCACAGTTCTTCTGCAAGTAAGAAAGGAAAGCTCAACATTCAAGTGTGTATATATCAGCAAAAGCTGAAGAGAATTTTGTGTTACAAGAAACACACCATAGCCTGACGGTTTATTTACACCAAATTAAAGATCTGCTGCAAATATCGTAAACGTGCCAGCTTCTAAAAGAAACGAATGTAAGAATCTATTAAAATGGAAAAGGTTACGTCATCTAAGTATTAGGGTTGCCAGCAATGCCCCTATTAGCTATGCTACAAAGGCTGTAAGAAGAGGGAGCACAAGAAATACTGCCATTATGAACTCTTACTTTCAAAAATTTGTAGCTAGGAAAAGCAATCTTTGGGCTAAATTTTCTCATACTAATTCTATGCTAAAAGGTTAAGCTCTTTAAAAATACATAATAATGATCTCTGCATGTCTAGATAACCTAATTAGTTACGTGAGCACAGTAACAAATAGTGATAAATTGGCTTTAAGATTGCATACACATTTCCTCATCCATGTATCTGAAAATACCTTAGTTTGGTTTTTAAATTCTCACGTATCCAAATGGTATGAAAACAGAATCTGAGAAACGTAGCAAAGTAACTTAACTATGAATATAGCTATCTCTCTGGGCAAATACAAGAACACAAAGTTATTTATATTTGTACAGGTATCTGTATCAAGTATCTGTGTAACTACAAGTATTTACAATACAGTAACATAATTTATATATTAATATACATCATGTGAAACATAACTAGACACATTAAAAATCTGATAGACCCGTGCTGTGAAGGTGCTCCACTGTGAGCAGAAGGATTATCATGGCACACGTAAGCACACTCTGCACCAGCTTTCCCAAGCTGACACAGGTTGTGGAACTGTCAGCAGGTCTGCAGTTTCTGGCACAAAACTGTTCATCTGGATTCCCCAGTACTAACCTCAGCACCTTCCCTGAACTGAACTTCACGCCACAGCAGCATAAAGTTTTATGTTCCCGCTCATGCTGAAATCAGATATAGGCCAGAATTACAGACAAATCCTAAATATCCCAAACAATTTTTAATTTATACCAAGATCTTCAATGATCTGGGTTCAAATAGAGACCTACCCTTGTGTACAGCTATCTGGCTTCTACAAGGAAAAGGAAAATGTGCATGGCCTCAGCAGCCTACATATATGTAGCTCAATACAAAAAGTGATCTTAAAGTACAAAATCATTCTGAGAGATGTAGATAGGTTTGTGTAAGCACAAAAGTGTAACTGTGTAATTGATATAATGTGGTTTTCTTTACCCAGTCTCTTTTGAAAAAAAAATAATCAATTAATGAAGCACAGGAAAATATCTGGTTCCATGTACCTTCTTACTCTCTTTTTTTCATAAAATACTCGTGCAAAAGCCTTACAAATACGAAGTCTGTACCCATGACTTAAATCCTGTAAATGCATAGTAAGTGATCAAGCAAACGTTACTATTAGAGCATTATAGTAAATATATTATTTATTCATAGGCTACATTGAGTATAATTAAAATGTATATTTTGATGAAGAGGATACATTTTTATTTAACATCCTGATTTTTCAAAAAAAATTCTCAGAACACAATACCATTTTTTATGATTTGCAAAAAAGACCTCATCCCTTAGCAGTATTTGGAGAAAATACAGACAGAAGCTCTGACATCCTAACATTTTGTAATAGAATATTAAGCTTTTTCACCCTTAGTTACATTTTATCTTATCCAAAACAGTGAGAGAAAGTTGTGTACATAAGATTACTGTTTGCTGACTTAGGTTGGCGATTCTATTTAGTTCTGAGTTACCACACAAGCCATCATTACAATTGACAGTATGGAGTTATTATTAACAGACAAGCTAAAAACTGAACAAGGTAGAAAAAGTAACTTCCATTTTTACCCCAAATGGGATTCTTTTCAGTTGCCTGGATAAATATGTTGGTAAAGTACAACGAATTTCAAGGACAAGTAAAATACTTCAGTTCAGTCAATCTACAACACTTGAAAACTTCTGATTTCCCTTAAATATTTGCTTATAAATTAACCTATAATACAGTGCAATGATCACTAGGTATACATCTGGTTAAATGCAACAATATTTTATAACAGAAACTACAAATGATAGTTTTTAATCATTATTATTTTACTGATTTGGAAATAATTTTCAAATTACATTAGAAATTTGAGGATAACAGTACTTTTTAAATAAAACATAGAGTGTTTTGGAGAGATGGTAAAACTGAAAATGATTCATCATTGGCCTTCCCCTCTACTGAATAGCTTTCTGACAACCGTGCAACTCCAGAAGTCTATAAGATGTGATCCATTAAACACATGCAGAAAAGTTGCTTGATTATTCCATTTTTCTTCTAAATATTATTTCAAATGAAATTAAAATATAATTTTCCTCTAAATTCTGCCTGATTCAAGCACATACACATTTCCTTCATGCAATGGGACCTGATTACCAGAGATAAGTACTCAACATGAATCACACACTGTGAAAAATGTTATTCAGTATTTCACAGAACATACTCACTCTGCAAGAATTTAGTAACAGAAGAACATCTTCAGGATGCTAGATATTATGAGGTAATAACTTGGAGAATTAGTAACACTTGACTTCTGCCATGTTGCTCTAGGGATGCTTTGTTTAATTCACATTCACTGTAATTTGTTGCTCAATTATACCCCTGCTCACCTATAACTGCAGTCCTTTTGGTCAAAAGCAAGCCAAATATCTACTGACATTGCAGACTGACTGCAAACTAAGCTACAGAAGATAGAGAAGTTAGTTTTGACCCTTATACACTGCTACCATCTTAGTATAACTGCTGACATAGTAATGAAAGATGGCTAATATGATTATACAGTGCCGAAGTGCTATACAGAAGACTGCTGCCCTTTAGATCTCATCAAGTCAGACCATCACAATACTGTAACAAAAAGTCAGACTGCAATGATAGAAAAAATTAGAGAAAGAGTAAATAAGTCTTCACTTAAGCTAGTTACAGAATAAATACTGGTTACCAACCTTTTCAACATGTTTTCTCTACTTACATTCCTATACCTGACAGATTTTATAAAATACTAATGAAATCATGTCCAGAAAGATGACAAAAAGCAAAAGGCGAACTTCCGAAAGAATTAAATCAACAGAAGCCAAGATATACAATAGTACATGAAGCTTGAAGGGTTACAGGTATAAAATAGTAAGCTTACTTTCATTAAGAAGAATGAGGGAGATACCAGAGCCACTTCCTAGTGTTATCTTCCTTCCGTGGAGTTTAATAAAGTAGGTCTGGTTTACCTGATGTCTAAAAACTGAAACTTCCAATGATGTTGGTTAATTTATTCATCGGGCTTTGTTCTAACCTACCAATACAACTGTATATTCAGCCCACGTTTATTCTAATTACCATCAAATATAATTACAATAATATAGCTGAGTAGCAGCTAGCCATCTGTCTTTCTCCACGTAGAAAAGCCAGTCATTAACAAACTTCTTCCAGCCTAGATCCTGGAGTTCTAAGTGAAAAATAGCTAGATTCAAATGGTACAAAACTCAGAAAGCATTTCAAACACTGCAGTGTAATATTTATTAGTGCTGTTCATATGCTGAAATTTTACTTGTATTACATAACCAGAAATATACATAATCTAGAAATGTACAGTAAAATTAATGTGGCCCTGTTAACACTAATTACAATCCTGGTCTTTCTCGCATCATGGAAATGTAATTACATCATTTTTTTTTCATTGAAATTTTATGTAGTAAATATAGAAAGGCCTGCACACTTTCAGGAGGCATAATAGATGTAAGATACACTGACCATGGAGCAATAATAGTGACATAGATAAATCAGATTTATAGTCTTTATATTCATCACCCTGGGATAAGACATGCAATTCATCTCTTCAGGAAATGGTGGAGAATGAGATTTTAAAATTATAGAGTATAAAAGAAGTGTGTCAGTTGATTCTTATTCTCAAGGAGCAGGGAGTTGATATAGAAATGAGTTCATGTATGGACCCATTATCTTAATGAGATAGAAACATTCATAAATGTGTAGTGTGGTATCTAATGCCATTTGGCAGTTTACATCCCATTCACTTCAAGTGAGTTCCATGAGGAACTGACCACAAGGAGGGTGGAAAATGGTGGGCTGCTGGGCCCAAAGGACAACAGTCAGTCGACCAACTGGTAGGCGGTTACATGCAGCATTCGTCAGGGCTCAATACTGAGCTATTTAACATCTCATGAAGAAGCTGGACTACGGGACAGAATGTACCCTGAGAGACTTTGTGAATGACATCAAAATTGGAGGGGGGCATTCAGAAATATCTTGACAGACTGGCAAAATGGATTGACAGGAACATCACAAAGTTCAGCAATAGTAAATGCAAAGTTCTGCACTGGTACAGTTCAGGTCAGGCACTGACTGGCTAGACAGCAGCTTAGCAGGAAAGATCTTGGGGATCCCTGTGAACAACAAGTTGAACAGTTGTGTACCCTTCTGGCAGAGATGAGGCAACTGCATTCTGGGCTACATCAAGAGGGCTGAGGAAATTCAGCTTCTCCCTTTATTTGATGTTTGTGAGACTGTATTTAGAGCACAAGGTCACATTTCAGACTCACAAGACAGACATTGATATACTGGAGCAAGCCTGGTGGAAGGCCACCAATATGAAGAGAAGGCTGGAGTATATGATAGATGAGGAGAGGCTGAGAGAAACAGTTTGTTCAGCCTTAAGCAGAGGAAGCTTAAAAGGAATCTCATTGCTGTCTTTAGTGACCCAGCATGAAGGCACAGTAAAGATGAGTCAGGCTCTTCCCAGAGATGCACAACAAGAACAGAAGAGGCAATGGTCACAAATTGCGGTAAAGGAAATTCTGACTAGACAGTAGAAGAACCTCTTTCACAATGAAGGCAGTCATAGGAACAGGTTTTCCAAAGATGATGTAGACTCTCTATCCTTGAAGACAATCAAAGCCCAGCTGGACAAAGCCCTCAGAAGCCTAATGTAATCTGAACATAATCTGAATCTAGATCACATTTTTTAAACCAACATGAAAAATGAAGTGTCAATGCCCAGGCTGAAAAACTCCTTTTAGTGTGAATGTTCTGTCCAGCTACTACATGAGACAGCTTTTCATTTTGGGGAAAAACGATCATAAAAATAATTAAAAAAAACAAATGAACATACTCTTCTACAGAATTTGAATTCTCTGGCAGTGACCTAAATCTGGGCAGTCAGGCTTTCAGACTTGGTAACAGCTTTCAGAGTGCATTAGTCTTGCTTGTGAACGATTTCCTCTCTGGCACAGCTAAGAGGAAGATATCCATGCTTACTTCATTAAACCTATCAGCAGTGTTTGACACTGAAGATCAGCATGTGCTGCTGACTTGCCTGGCAGACTGGCAGAAATGAATCAGTCACCCTGAACTGGATAGGTCAATTCCTATCAGTCAGCTTCAAGACAATTCTGATGGGTGGTTTCTGGCCCTGCAAGCCTTTATTTGTGTGACGCTACGAGGATTGGTTCTGCCTCTTGTTTTGTTTAACACAAAACTTTAAGAGAGATCTTGAGACAACACACTTCTTCAGTGGCAACAGAAACTAGCAGATTCCTGATTTTATTTCATTCCTGCAAACACAGATGAACTGCAGACCTATGGCCCTTGTGAAAAACCCATATATATTGTTAAAAAATGTCTGGAATGAGAGAAAGAAAGGTGTGGTACTGGGAACAAAAGACAATTAGAAGATACTCAGGGCCAAACACTGCTGAGCAGTTTGATCAGGTACATGTATATCCCTTGTGGCTGTGCTAGAAAGGAGAGGGTTTCTCAGGAACACTACTGCGCTCTGAATGCCATAAGCGAGACTGAAGAGCTGGCCAAAACTAAGTCACTTAGGCCCTCCTGATTCTTCACTGAGCATCAATCCACAAACAGTGCCATCAGCCATACATATACACACACTCTCACCATCCTTGCTTTCACATTTTCCAGTTGTATATTGATGTTCTTAGCTACATGTTCACTTTCAATCTGGAATACTGCAAACACCGTAGCTAAGGATGACATGAATAACTCAGAAAATTCAGTTTGGTCTATCATTCTCAAGTTCTTTATATCGTACTTCAGAAAATTAGGAGTTTAAAGGATAAGCATGTATATTTTGGTTTTAGACAACTAAATACAAGTTCTGCTTAGCAGGTTCATTTAAATGTGAAAAAACCCCTCAGTTAAGTGAAAATGGGAAGATTTTGTCTTTTTTACGTTCCATTAAGGTTTTTATAAAAAAACTTCACCTTTGTGGATTTTTAAAGATCCTCTCTGTAAGTGGTTGTCTAAAATATTTACACAGTGAAATTTGACTGTTTTGTGGTAATTATATATAGGTCTGGACTGTAAATTTCTAACAGTATTGCATTGGTTAAGTTAAGCATTGGCATAATTTACAGATATAATGGACTCCCTGATACCACCATTACCTTCTGGTTGTATTACTTTCTAAAAAACCTATCTTCTAGCCCAACGAGAAGTTACACATTTCGTGCAGAAATCCCTTTCTGAATTCGATGGACTATATTACGCAGGAGATCAAATCAAGTTGTATTAATTGTTCCTCTGACCTTAAATTATTAATCTAAAACCTGACAAAATAAATGAAGGGCACACAAATTAGAAGGGCATGAGATGAGTTAGTAAAACACTGTATAAAAGATGTAAAACAACCCCAGCTAATACACATACACTTCCTATGAAAAATATTTTTTCAGTCATAGCTTACAAAGCTATAATTTAAAAGTATAATGAGCTAATTCCTTTGAGAATGTTTTACATAAAAATTATTATCTAGGGTATTCTAATAAGGTCTGGGTAGAAGCTTTATAAGTACATTCTCTAAAAGGTTTCTAGCCATGTGGAACTGCCCTCCTCCCAAAAAGCCCACCTGTTGAACATCACTGCAAGAGAAATCCACTGATACAAAACCCCGACACATTTGGAGGAGAAGTAAAGAAAGTCAGAGAAAAAGTGAGCATGGAGCAGTAGGTAAGAGTGCGGAAAGACAGAGATCAATAGACCTGCTTTGGGAAGTAAGAATGTATGTTTTCAACTTCTGTGAAAAAACAAAAGGTTTCTCAAAATCTGCCTGCCAATGTCACTCAAGTATGCACGCACCTTTGCTTAAATAGTTTTAGCTGAGAAGATATCCAATACAAAACACAAATGTCACGTTAAATCATTAGAAATAGGACAGTAAGGAAAGCCAGCAATAATTTATTTTTTCTAAAGATTTAAATGTGGACCAGCAGTCTTCTCTAAACAAGTATACAATGATTAGTCTTGAAACAGAAAACTTGGATCATAAAGTACCTCCCCTAATTTTATGCAACGAGACTTACAATGAAAGGAAACTAATTCAAAGCTTTTGGATTTTTTAGAACACCTCTAAAATATTATTATAGAAAGGGGGCTGCGGTGTGCACATTGGAGCAGGAGTGTGCATGGGAGCGTGCACCAGCCTTGCACACATGGTCTTGCATAAGCCCTTGCATGATCCCAGCCTTGCACAGGTCCTTGCATTCTAACTCCCTTGCAGGGATGCTCCTTGCATGGGACCTTGCTCGCTCACTCCCTTAAATTTAAAAAAAATATGTAGGAAAGAATATTTAATTCCATAAAACACAGGCTTAGTAATACGGCTGTCATTAAGACAAATCTTACAGGGAAATAACAGAAAAGAAATCCTATCTGAACAATTACTGAAAGAATGAAACATCTGCTAAACTTTAGAAGACTTAACACCTACAGATATTTTCAAGAACACATGGATAAGTTCAAGCAAGTTACACAGAAGTAGGTCGTTCTTTCATATTATAATGAGGTGTACACTGAGGCAAACATTATAATAAAAATGTTCATGTGATAATGGCAAAACCAATGGATGTCTTAAGCATACAAGACAGGCAAGAAAATACTGTATCCTTTGATTTGGATTTACATCAGTTTTTGTGCAGAATACTATGTATTGCCTACCAACCACACAAAAAAATCTCAGTGATATGCTTATGACTAATGAAATAGGCACTAAAACATAAGTTTAAAGACCTATTCTTCCTCCAAATGGTTGTTATACAGGAACTTAATGGTATGCCATGCTTGCTTCAAGGCATTCAAGAGTTTTCATTGCACACTCATTTCTATGGTGGATTTTATAACATGTTTTAACTTTGTCACACATTGTGCAGAACTTTTGTACTTACTGCAGTATACAATTGTTTACTCTAGACAAGAGATAAAAAGTCTCCCATCACAAAACAAACAAACAAAACTAGTCTGGATCCTAAGCAGACTAATGACATTAGCTTTCCATTAAGGCACGACATCCTATCCACAAACTTCTGTTATCAAATTGAAAACAAATCTGTATTCACTCTTGCTATCAAGATCTTGATATCAGTCTTTACAGAAACATGGATGAAGAAATTTTTAAAAAGAAAAATCTTGCTTTCAAACACAAGCACGCAAATTGTTAAATATACATTAAAAAATACCATCACAAATGTATGAAAAGCTAAATTATATGTTTACTGTCCTATTATAATTCAGGCAGGTTTTATTATCGCATCAGAATCCTGTTTTGTCAAGGAAGAGGCCCAAATGAAGTTCTGTCTGACTCTAAAATTACATTGCTCCCAGGAGCAATTCCTTTACTTACATGCATCCCCTCTATTTACACCCATCAGAGACCAAAATCTGCAACTATAATAAGCATAATATTTGTAATGTATCCACAGAGTCAGAGTGTAACTATTAACACAAGACTTCCATAATCCAGCCTTCAGCACTTGTGGCTGCACACTGGACCTTTAAAATACACATCAGATAAGGTGAAGTGTTATCTAAGAAAGGAAGTTATCAGAGAGCAGTAAATTTTTGAGCAAAAATTATGTAAGTATTCTATCAAAATGAAAAGCTATGCCAAACTGCTTATATGAATGTCAGATATACCAAGGAATCAACTGTGGCTGGGAGGAACCACTCAGTCTTTCACAGTATTTTTTCTATCACATTGTCTAGAAATTTTGTCAATGTACTGACAGTATTGGTTGCTAATATTTTTTGGCTTTGCAGTAATTGTAATTTCAAAATGGTTAAAAAAACTTCATGAAGAAAACAAAACCTCCCTGGCCTCTTCAAAGCCTTACCAGATCGTTTCAGTTAAACATAGACCAGGCATATATATTAACTGGAAGTATCAGATAGGAAAAGAAAGAAAACTTCCATTTCCTTGGTGTGGACACCAGCCCTCTTTCCGGGCAACAACTGGCTTCAGCACATCCGTGCATAAGTTTAGGGGCCACAACCATAGCAAAAATCATGTTGGATTAGTGATCACACAGGTCCTCACTTTGGCGAGTGACATTTAGTTCCTCTCCTGTTTCCCCAGTGTTGTCCCACTGCTTTCTCTAGCGCAAATGCCACTATGCTACCTCTCCTGTCTCCTTCACCCACTTAGAGCTTCCAATGTCATTTAAGATATAGCAGTGACAAGAGGAGACTGTGAGACAAGGGACAGCATCCAGAGGTTGACAGCTACAGACACGGCCCGCTGCTTCAATTCCTCACAGCGTTCATTGCCTACTTGGCAGCAGTACTCACTGCATACTTGCTGGAACAGACTGTATAAGGAGAATTAGCTGTAGTAGCAATCTCAGCTGATAAGCATATGTTGCTGCTACCCAAGCAGCGATGCAGGTTTACTCAATTGTATTTAGAAAGTCAACCTTACATTTATGATGTAGTTCACTATTATAACCAGAATAATATGGTGTCATATAGTTTTTCTGAGGATCAGAAGGAGACCGACTTATTAGGAAAATAAAGTGTCTTCTCAGTTGTAGTATTCATTACTCCCTTCACATCACATCTTCAGAAAAGCAGCAAAGAAATTAAAGCAAAAACTCTCAAATGCCTTTTTCCTTTTCTTCCTCCAGTTGGAGAGTTACTTCATCATCATTAATTTGTCTGACCTTAGTAGTAGCAGAGCCATGGAGTGGCCACAAACTACCCTCTTATGGAAGAAAAGGTAGAATCATGGGAAAACTCAGGTTGGAAAGGACGCCAGGAAGTCTCCAGTCCACCCTCCTTCTCCAAACAGGATTATCTCTGAGATCAGACCAGGTTGCTCAGGGCTTTTTCCATTTGGGTCTTATAAACCTCCAAGGAGACGGCACAACTCTTGGAAAGCTGATGTACTGCTTGATTGCCGTCATGGTGAAAAAGCTTTTCACCATCCTGAACACCTCATTTCAACTCACATCTTCTGTCCTCCCATCATTCACTAGAGTGAACTGACTGGCTCTATCTTCCTGACAGCCTTCTCATAGCTATGGGCCCACTGGGTCTGTTAGGACCTAATACCATTCAACGCTGTTAGCTTGAACAGGCTGGAGAATTTTTCAGCAGAATCAGTTCCCTGATCAGGAACATTGTACAAATGTGGGCACAATAAGGGGCTGCAGTAATAAACAGCCTGAAACAGGAAGAAGATAGGACTGCCTTCCAGAGCACTGACAGTTTAAATCTACTCACAGTGTTCAGTAAAGTACACTCATACATTGTACAAAATTGCTATTGTTAAACTGGAGCAGTTCCTCCACGATGGACGTACTACTGCCCAATAAACATTTATCAAAACATTCCTTTACCTTGACATGTACTTGCCCCAAAGTACTGCCTTTTCCAATAAATTAGCTATTATAATAGAGAGGTAAAACTTTTTTCTTGTAAACAATGCTTTCCTATAGCCTTAAAATCAGATCAGAAACTGTTTACTGCTACAAGATAAATAACAAAAGTAGTTTTAGTTACATAATGTGGATGAATATAAACAGAATGTCCAATCACAAGTTTCAGAATGTAAACAAATCACATTATCTCTATGGTTAAAATGAAACCCTTGCTATTATTATCAAAGGGTAAAGGGCAGGAAAGTCCTTCACAACACACATTACTGATAATGGCTTGAAAGACGAGTTTAAACAACAAAGATTGAGAACTCACTCCAATACACACAGACTGTAGACTCCTAAATGAGGAACAGAGGGATGAAAATCCAGAACTGCAATCTAAATAACCTTTTTTTCTGCTTATAAGCAACTACACTTCTTTTAGAAGAGGAAGCTATTCTTCTGCATATAGCTAAGACTTGAATAGCAGGTTGGATAGCTCTGCTTTGGTTTTTGAAATCCAGGAACAAAACAATTCTTAGCATCACTCCCTTTCTAAAGCCATCTAGTAGACATTCTTACTTTCTCCCTCACACACAGGCTGGATGTGGCCCATCACTAGCAGCAGTTTCTGACTGATTTCATGGAACGCAGATGGATGCAATAGTGATATTTTCTATATAAAATCCACTAGTTTACACACTAAGCCAGGAAGAAAATCCAAACCCAGTACTCTGGGCAGAGAAGTTCAAATTCACATGCTGCAGTATACTTCAACTTACCTGGTAACAGTGGTACTAAAGAGGGACCTGTAGAGGAAAGATAAACTCCTCCTTTCCTGCTGGAGCTCTGCCATTTTGTAGTAAGGAATTCAAAGTTCAGGAAAAACAGAAAAAAAAAAGAATATCCTTTCATAGCTTTATTGGCTCAGCACTCGGGAGGGGATATCTTAAGTTCCAATTCTACTCCAAAAACTTCAGACCTATTCTAGCAAGCAATGATGGACATAAAATTCCAAACCCCAAAGCTTCCAGAACACCTGCATGAATGAGGTATGCACTAAAATAGATTGTCTAGCGAGTTTCCTACCTTGCCACTTCTAGCCCTGCGAATCCTAACTCTCTGCAGCACAGTAACAGCACTTTGAAAGGACATGTGGAGACTTTTCCCTCTGTGATCTTTTTCACCTCAGTAATCTTGTAACTTACTGGTTAAAAATCTTCTAAAAGTTGGGAGATAGACTGGAATTCCCTTTCTACAGTTCCCTTTAAGTAATAAAATGAATCCTCATCTTGAAAAAGTGCTTTTACCACTAGTTTATTACAGAAAAGGGGAGCACTAACACTTTATTCTCTTATGTACAATTGCAGAAAATAGGAAAAATAACCATTTGAGGAGGCTCAGAAGTGAACAGATGTATCTTCCTGCTGTCTGATAATAAGGGAACTAAAGAGTTAATCTTAGAAACACAAGCCTGTTACAATGGTATGTAGTAGTGTGTAACTTTGTACCAGTGCATGACCACATCTGGCGTAAAAGTGATAACAAGACCCTTAAATCAAGGACATTGCGCTCATTATCAGGGACTGCACTTCAAGGCAGGAACTCTTAAATCATCACCAAGGACCTTGTTAGGAGAACAGGACCTGAGACTGCTGTCAATCAAGGAAAAGGAAGATGAGAGCTAAAAGTTCAGCAAAAGGACATGGTGATGAAGAAGAGTGGAAGAAGTAAAAGACCACCAGATGTCTCCGAAGACCCCCAAAAGGACTAAAATGGACATAGGGAAATGGGAGTTGCCTATGATAATGAGTTCTGGGAAAATTGTTAATATGTTAATCATCTCTTGGAAGTCTTATGAATATGTATAAAAACTAAAAATATAAGCCTGTAACTAATATAAGCACGGTATGCATGCTAGGTGGAAGGATCCCTCGTGCATCCAGCACTGCTAATAAAGAATACTGAATCACTGCTAAATTTGATGTTTAATTTCTTGGAATCAGTCCACAATCACATACAGACACTATGCTACTTGCTAGTCTGTATATTAATTTTTAATTATATTCCTAATTCTACCCATGCAGTACATGTGAAGTATGAGCACATAACATGGCATTCTTGATTCCACTTGGAGGACAAAACAATTAAAATGTAAATGTCACAATACCCAGCTTGTTAGTGTAGAAGACCTTTCCTGGATCTTACTCGTAATATGAACAGCTACATGAATTTACAGTTTTGGAATAACATAAATCAAAAGACTTTCTTCAGTTCAGGAACAATTTTTTTGGTGACTATTTATTAAGCAACGTATTTCACTAAGTAAATTTTAGATTTAGCCAGAGCTGAGAAAAGTCTTTAATATATGAACTTAATTTCTGTACTTACTACCGGCTATGAAAGCAGACTTAGGAAGAAAACTTTATCCAGCAACTTCCATGAAAAATGGCTTAGTGTAACACTCTTTGCACAAGCAACATCAAAAAATTCTGGAACCTTTACTACAATATTTACAGTCATATATGCATAATTGTAATCTGTTAGACTCTATGCCAAGAGCTGAAGACTCACTGCATGCTTGCACCAAAGGCTATTAATCTGTACCTTTTTGTCTGACCTGGAGATGCTGAGCACGTTGCCGACAACCCTGTGCCTTGTCATGCCGTTAACAAAAAGAATTACCATGTCTTAACTATATTTGCCTGCTGTGCTTTCAACCCTCCAGTCAACTCCTAAGCCTTCCATGGGAACTTCATCGATGATGTCAACCTCTGACAAGTGAGTACTTAATTCTGAAGCTCCATTTAACCAGTTGTTGGGAAAGATAAAAGGGACACCCACTTCTGCACAGACAGAGTAGCAGTGAGATTTTTCCTTACTCTATCCTCATTTTTTGCACCATCACTGGAAATGATTCCAGTGGCTGCCTGTCCTGACTTGGAGCTTTTGCAAAATACAGCCCTGGCACTATCAATCTTCCAGGACCTCTAACAGTTTCACTGCTTCCTACCCAGTCATCAGCAGAACCTGAGGAAGGAGTCAGCACACCATTAACCCTACCTCTGACAGGGCAGCAACGAAACGCTTTGCCCAGATAGGTCAGGGAATCTCTGATGTTGGAGGGTTTCACAGCTTAGCTAGGAAAACCCATGGCTGACCTGATCTAGTGCTAGTGACAGGGCCACCTCAAATGGAAGGTTGGGTTAGGTGATCTCCAGAGGTCCATGCCAAAAAAACATCATTTCTATGTTTCAATGAGTAGCTCCAAAGGCAGCAGATTTACCTGTTTGCTGTCGCTTAATGACAGTATCACATGATTTAACATTCTGTTAATGTTTAGAAAGTTAGAATTGCAACCATAAAAGTTAAAACTCTGTAAGTATTTAAAGGAAAACTTAAATTGTGATTAACCTCATAGCTAGTTATGTTCACAAGTCAAAGCTCCTTTTTTAAATTTATATTTCTCAAACTCCACTGAAATTGCTGATTCTTCTAGACAAAATCAATCGTCGTTTACATATCGAGGTGTAAACAAATATGTGTAAATATGTGTGACTTGAATTTTGTCTAGAAAAGAGGAAACGTCTTTTAAAAAGTAACCAAACTCACTGAATTGTTATAGTCTATTCCATACACCTCTAGAATTAAAAACAAACCAACCAACCAATCTTTAAAACAAAGAGTTTTTTTGGTTGTTTTCGCCTTGTATTTTTCCCACTAAGGTGAAACATGTTTTAGTTTTACTAATAAGGAGAAAGTTTTTAATGTACACAATTTCTACTCTATTTGTTTAAACATGGACTTGTTTGGGTTTTTAAGAGGATGCTTTTACAGATAACATGTCCAGAGAGACTGCTCCAGGAAGACTGTTTCAGCAAAACAAGGGAAATAATGTTTTTCATAACTGTTATCAGAAGAATATATAGAATTTAAAAAAACTTGAGAACACAAGACTTTGCTAACACCTTGAACTGTGCCCAAATAAAGAAAAATACAATTCAGGAGTTTAAGCACAGGTGTGTGCTCATATTTGCTCATCCACTTACATGTTGAACATTTGCATTCTGTAATAGGTGAAGCTTTTTTTATTCCTAAAATCTGACAAAAGTAGACAAATAAAACAACATAAAGCAATTTGAAAGTCCTTTATCCTAGCATTTTCACTCACATACCTCTAAATTCATTAGAAATTGGGACTGTTACTGAAAGTGAAGCTTGCAGATTAATTCCTCTTTGTCTTTGAACTATGAGTTGGAGAACTAATGTTTGTTTCCAGTTTAGTATTCTCCTAGAATGTGTCGAGGCTTTTTATTATTTTTCAAGCTTATTTTAAAAACAAATGTGTTTTCCAGATCTTTGCCATCCTGTGACAGTCACACCACACTGTGCCAGTATATGAAAACACTTTCAAATAACACTACAGCATCATTTGACAGCATTTTGCTAAATGTGAGGTAGTAAGCCTTGCACACAATTCTATAGGCTGATAGTTTAATAGAATGTGCATTGCCAATACAAAACAATAAATTGCGGCACCAAAGCAATATGCTTGGAGGTGAAGCATCACAATTTCCACAGGCACAGACAGTTACCTTCTGATAATACTTCTGTAAAGCCTGAAGGTAATTTCAGCAACCAGCAAACTCCAGATAAAGTTCTAGCAACTCACACACCTTCCTGACATGCTTTACGCTCAGCTCGAACTCGCTACACTTCCTGGACACGGGAGAGTAAATCAATTAACATCCCCGCTGTACTAGCAGCAAACATACCACAGTGTTTTTCATCATGGCTTTTACAGTGAATCCGTCGGAGACCTGCTGCTTGCTCTTCTTCACGTGCCCCGGCGGTTCCTGCTGCTGGGGGCACCAGTCACCTGAGGGCTTTGAGGGGCTTGAGCCCGCTTTCTCCTCTACCATCTCCCCACCAGCGTCCGCGACAGGCAAGCAGCAAACTACAGACTGGAAAAAACAAACAAACAAACAAACAAACATCAACGCCCCGCCCCCCGTAAGTTAGAAAACGCAGCAGGTCTACCTCCGTTCCCTTCCCAACCAGCGACATCCCCACACACACCGCTCCCGCGCATTTCCTGACCCTGACT
>NW_009625359.1:0-3036 GCF_000690535.1 Cariama cristata | reverse complement strand
ATTTATATTTATTTTATATTTATTTAATTCTAACAATTATTTTTATTTTTTACCCCATCCACTTTGCATAGCCATTTTCTCCTTCCTGGTTCAGCTATTTACTCATATGAAAAACTTTATCTTCTTTTAAAAATCCGTTTTCCAGATTGACGTTACATTATATCTATAAACATTTGAAGAAGAATTTTCTTTGCCAATCTCTCTCGTTACTCTTCACCTCGTGGCTGTTTGTCCAGGTAGCAACAGAGAGATTTTTGCTTCTTTATTTGCGGTGCAAGTTCCATAGCCAATGTGCATCTCTCAGAAATTCTGAATATCTTTCACATCCAATTTCCTTACCGCTACAGTCCACGTTAAAGAGGCTTCTTAATTCCTTGGGTTTTAATTTCTTTTGAAACAAAACCTGCATGTACCAGACAGGCCTATTCTTATTTAACTTCCCACTTAATTTATATGTAAGGAAATTATGATCACATGCTCCAAATTTATTTTTGATGACCACCTGCCCTATGACTTAATTGCTATTTACAACTAACAAATCTTTTGTAGGTTCAGTGATGGTTTTGTGAAGGAATTTGTCATCTGTCATACTGAGAACTATAGGCCTAAGGCCCGTTATGATCATGAGAGCTGATTCTCTGGTCCATAACTCTGAAGTTAGTTTCCCCATGGCAACATAGTTCTTACTGGGATTTACCTCTTTTAATACTAGCTCTCTCCCTACACATCCAGTTGTGACCTTCAGTGATTCACAGCCGACTCTGAGCTGCACCAGAGGAAAGCCTCTATTAACTTTCTGAGTTCCATCTAAACAACCAATAACGCCATTCATGTGATGTTAATGCACTGGCTTTATCTTCCGTTCTATCAGCCCTGAACAGCAGAATATTTTAATACCGCAAATGACTGTTATTCTAGCATGTTTCTGTTACTTGCATGATAGCTAGCTTACACCTCAGATTAGTTGCTCCTATTTCTTTCCTACCAATATCTGGAAGGTAGTTACAAAGATAATGGAACCAAAGTCTTCTCAATAGTAGCAGGCGATAGAACAAAAGGCAACGGCAACAAGTTGAAGCTTAGCAGGTTCAGGCTGAACTTCTGGCATGACTTGTTTACCAGAAGGGTAATGCAGCACTGGAACAGGTACCCAGAAAGATGGCAGTATCTGCACCCTTTGGAGGGTTTCCAGGTTTGGTTGGACAAAATCACAGTTACCTGGTTGAGCCAGAGGTTGGATCAGAGACCTCCTCCCTCACTTCTCTGATTCCAAAGCATCACCTGAGATTTCCTGTAGTACACAGACATCTGCCTTCCTGGCCTCACCTGATTCCCTTTGGCTACCGGTATTTGCTGCTGCATCTCTCATCACAATTAGTATATTGTTTCCCCTTGTTGTCTAGGCCTCTGCCCATCAATACCTCCTTATCTGTCATCACATAGTTATTTAACTGGTTTTCATCTCCCTACGTAGGAAGACAGGTACACAGCCCTCACACAGCAGTTGCAGCATCACTGAATGGCTCTCTTGAACATGATACCTACACAGTAAAGTTGTATTTACTGGCTACCTTGGTAAGTTGCACAACTTTTAATCAGAGCTGTTCCTTTTAGCCCGGCTGATCCAGCATGCAAGGGATTGCAGCTCCAGAGAATGGAAGAGAGTCCCAGCTTTAGCAAACACCTGGATGGATTTGATTGCAGAGAACAGTCAAGAGTGGCTTACTGCTCTGCAAACAAAGTCTATCACAACCGCTGTGTTGGAGGCTCTCTGTGGGCAGTAACCCGCAACTCATTTCACAGCCACAGCACAGGCTGCAGACCTCCCCCAGCCCCTCTGCATAAACAGCCAGTGGGCACATCTGCTGAAATGCAGTTTTGGCTCCACTGGAGCAGGTAAAGAGGCAAATCAGATAAAGGAGCCTTGCCTTAGCAGACACCACTGCTGCATTTGCCTGGGGTGAAGGAGTTGCACAGGCACTTGTGTTCTGCTTCATTGGCTGACAGGAATATGCAGGTGCCTTCTGAGAGCACAGATAATGCCGGATAATAATATGTAGGGCCCGGGGAGCAGAGATGAGTGCATCTCAGGGATGCAGGGACTCACAGAGTGTGCTGGTAGGTGTGTGACATTACTCTGGTGAGGCAGCAGGAAAGCTACTCAGAGCAGCTGGCCAAGTCTGACAGCTCAGGGCTCTCAGCAGGAAGAATGAATATTCCTTATGAGGCTTTTCCAAGAAGGACTAAAGCGGTGCGCAAGGATGGGATTGGGATGCCAGGGGTAAGTCTGTATCAGGAACCTGTGTCTGGCCAGCACAAGGTGCTTCTTGGGCTGGGTGTCATGACGTTGTACTGGAAGAGCTGTGGCTGGGGGTGATCACAGTTTCCTCCAGGTGTGTATTCATGATTATAGCAGGCCACAGCAAGGGTGACCTGTGTTACTGCAGGGCTAGCAACACTGTGAAGAGAGACCAGCAGAGAATCAGCCATTTTCTCTCTGTATGTCTGAAAGACGGGGGGAAAGGCAGTAGTTAAAATACCATCAGAGCTTACCCATTTCATCTCTCACAGCTTGTTTTGTTGCCCATCATGTTTTCTCCCATGAAGCCAGGCCTGACTTGGCAGCTGGCGGTGGCACCAAACCCCGCTGGGCTCGGGGGGCTGGCTCACGCCACCGCAGAGCAACCGGCTTCTTTGCAGTTGAAGAAGATTTTGCGGAGCAGGGGAAGAAACAAACCGGCTTCAACTTCCAAGTCTTTCACAAAGATAAAGTCTTTTAAAAAGCAAGTGGACAGAGAGGTGACTGCTTTCAGAGGCTGCTCAGCAGGTCTGGAGGAGATGAGCTTCCACAGCAGCACGGTGGGAAAGGCTGATACGGTACTGACTTAAAGAGGGCCCCGGCAAAAGCAGCCCAGCCGCGGGTTTGGGGATGCTCCTCGATCCCAGCTGATCGCGCCCCACTTCCCTGCTGCCTCCAGTCTCCGGTGTGCGGTAAAGAAAGAGTTAACGGGTTGGGTTTGGGTTGGGTTTTTTTCC
>NW_009625358.1:25344-25581 GCF_000690535.1 Cariama cristata | reverse complement strand
CCCCGCGGGTGCCGTCTTCGCCAGCGGGGCTGAACGTGGGCGCCCTCGGGAGTCACACGTGAAAGCACAGCGTTGGGTTTTTTCCCATTACCGCAGAGAGATTTTCAACTACTAGAAATCGTAACCACGGTGTTCTCTCTCTTCCAGCCCGCCGAACGTGCGCTGTGGCAGTCGTACTGTACGGCAGCTTTTAGGACTTCTAGCCCCGTTTCAAATGAATTTCATTGGGGGGGTTTT
>NW_009625358.1:22599-25246 GCF_000690535.1 Cariama cristata | reverse complement strand
CACGCTGGATGGGAGCTCTGATGACGGCTGGCACGTTCCGCACGTGCTGCCAGGAACACTGACTGAACACGCCGACTTTTTCCTCTGTGCTGGAAAATCTGGTAATACATGTATCGTGTACGACTGCAGTGCGAAGACAACTGCAGAGGATCCTGCGAGACAGCACTGCAAGGACGTGGGGAGAGAGCTGCAGACTGGGCTGACAGGAGGGCTTGGAGAGTGAAGCAAGGCAACTGTAGGCAAGGCTAAAATTTTAAACGCTGCTGCAGATAACGAGGGTGCGCATGTGAATATGCAGCCTTCCTCCTGCACGGCTTCAAAACAGCCTTCTCGGGGAGTGAGATGTAAAGACATCTGACAAGCATATACTCAACTGACTAAAGAACCTGGTAAATGCACATTATCCTTCAACATTCCCATAACAACCAAAGGATTGACATCAGGCTTGTGTTTATTTTTCCAATTTGCAGAGGAGTTATAAGACTAAGTAACTAGTTGATGAGAAGAATAAAGACTATGATTCACTACATCAGCATAAATTCAGAGCATACACCTCCCCTTTCGTCAGTTTTTGGCAGTGTTTTAAACAATGTTTAGTACTGCTTTGTTATAGATTTGGTACACAAACAGTCACGCAACAAGCAGAGAGTGAAACGAGCAAAGCAACTGTGTGCGCCTGGGGTAGCCATTCAGATGTAGCAGGCCCAGTGCTGGGTCAGGCAGTGGCACTTTTATTTTTATTTCCTCTGTCCCCAAAAGATCACTTTTGGTAAGAACAGTATACTGAGACATGTCCAAGCGGGTTTGATCCTGCTACTCGTTACGAAGAAACGATGTCACTTTTCCTGGTGGTGAGAGGGGCACTTCTGCAGCTAAACAGCTGGGGAAGTATTGAAGAACTGGAACTTCAGGCCAGCGGAAGAGGAGTTTGAGATTCATAATCCAGATTTCAGAATCATTATTAAGAGTGACCATCCTGGAGACTGCCAGCTAAATTAGCCTTAAAAAGTATAAACTTAGTTATCAGCTAAGCTACACAGTAACGATTCTAAAACCATGCAAATTAAAAGTAAGCTACTAGAGTATTTCCTTAACTGAAATCCTGAGAGGGAAGGAGAAATGCGATCACCCAGATCAAGCAGATATGGTGGAGGCAGACATCTCTGCAAAATGCACATACCTTAGAGGCATGCAAGCACTTCTGGTTCTGCAGCTTAGGCTGCTGTAATCAGAAACAAGGGCCAGGGCTCAAATGCCAATCTAACATTTGAAACCAAGGAGTCCGACCTGTTTTCCAGAACTTCAGACCCAGCTGCACAAGGCACAATTTTCTGTTATACCTCTCACAGAAACAGCCCCCATGAAACTGCAAAAGAAGATTTCTATTATGTAGTAGCACTAATTTTAAAAAAGGTGATATGACCTTAAAAATAGCAGGAGGATGTGTGCGGAATCTGTGCAGATGCTCAGTTCAGTACAACACATTCTGCATGCTACAGTTCAAGTAAATTAGCTAGCGAGTACGTGCATGCCATTAGCAAGCACTTCCTTAAAATTGCTTAGCATTATTCAAAAACCCAGGTACAGCTCAACTGCTAAATAATTCATCGTCTACAGGTGTGTCAATACATGTTTGCAAGGTAGAACACAAGCAGATCCAAAGAATTCAGAGGATGGCAAACAACCTCCAGTTTTGGACCCTAAGACTCAACCATAAGCTGTTGGCATTGGAGAGGACTAGGAATTCCAAAGCTGGGAAATGTAAAACACAATGCAGTACAGAAACCCAGAGGATCAAGTTTAACCCCCTTCCAAAATAAGTCTGAAATCTGTCCTGAAAGAACCAACAGCCTTTTATAGCCCCCAAAGCACACAAAGTACCTGAGGAGCAGCATAAGGAGCTCGATTTAAGTCAGTTCTCAGAAGGATGTCATTTTAATAAAAAGTGGAATTGGCTACCATATTGTAAGAAGTTTTAAGCACATATTTGTTCACTTAAGTGTTTCTTTCATTAAACTGAAATCTGGAAAGTGAGGGGTTTTGGATCCTCCACAGTATCTGATGCAATTCAGCTACAGTTAGCATTTCACCATTTGTCCCCAAGCCTTTCTCGAGCGAACGACCAAGGACTGCGCATGTACCATCCCCACGCAATCTGACTCAGGAGTGTCACCCCAACATATTCACATTGCTTTTATTTAGGTCTTCTGCCAACAGTTACAGGGTAACAGACACTTGGGACTGCAAAGTCAAAGTTGCAAGCAAAAACCAGGACCAAGGCAAAAAAAAAAAAAAAATCCACAAAGGCAATCAAATCAAATCAAATATAAATACAATGTTCTGGAGCTCTTTAATCATACTGTTTTCTTTAATAAAGAGGTGGTTATGATCTTACAGTATCTTCTTTTGGCCTAATCCAAGGATTTTGTTACTCTTTACCAGTCTTAATTCCACGCATACAAAAAAAAAATTGATATTCAACCTTTAAAATATAAGCCATATTTTCTTAATAAAATAAGTTTTGTGCTGCTGCTTGTTTAGTAAGTACTGTACATCAACTGTTCACATCTATTTAACAAATGGACCATACAGAGCTCAAGCTAAAGCAAAAAAAAAAAAAAAAAAAAAAAAAAAAAACCACAAAAAA
>NW_009625358.1:18325-22568 GCF_000690535.1 Cariama cristata | reverse complement strand
AAAAAAGGACAAAACAAAACTCAAACTAAAACAAAAAAAAAAAAAAAAAAAAAAAGAAAAATCCACAAGAAAAATAACCCAAACAGAGTGTCTCGTAAACACCCTATGTACAGTTCAACACTTGCTTGTACAAAGGAGGTATGAAAGGGGCTAGAAATTGAACACAAAAGCACTGGAGTCCTGTAAATTTTCTTTCACAACCATTGAAGTGCAAATCACTCAGGCAAGATATGAATTTCACTTGTTTATTGCTGTCCTGCTGTCTGGCTTCCCTTCCTGAAAGAATCACATTCTTTTATTTCACACTAATTTTCCAAGAAGAAAACCTTCCATGAGGCAACGTTGAACGCTTGGGCTTTTTGCCACTACGACATCAGGTCATACGCTTGCGAATACCAGAACACCCCGACCACCCCAGAAGCTCTGGGGAGAGGGCTGCTCTGCCCCCTCACCTCGCTCTGTTCAGATTTGAGAAAAGGGAAACAAACAGCATTCAACAACTGACTGGTAAATGGAAGTTACTCCTCTTCCCACAAAGCCACATGCACCTGACGATGTTTCCAGTTGCAGAAGGAACGTGTGCATGGAGAAGGCAGAGACTCGGGAGCCATTTGGGACGTCCGTGTGGGGTCTGTGGCTAACTACAAATCCTGATATGTATCTGGGTTAACACCTATCTGCTATGGGTAGCAAAATGCACAGCACCTCAACATGCAGTTATTCGTTTGCATCTCAGACAAGAAAAGGGTAGAAATGCTGAATGCTGGAGCCGCGTAGAAGGTACAGTGCATAGTCCATTATATAAAACATGCGGGTAACTCAAACCCCTTCTAAATTTCTTCACAATGGAAATAGGGTTTAAAGGGCACAGCAGCTACTGAGTTTGGCTTTTTTATTTATTCAAAACCATGAAAACCCAACGCAGAGGGTGAAATAAGGGCAGAACACGATCTGCAAGTCAACAGCTGAGAGTTTCAGAAGCTGTGAAGCTTTTGTGTAGTTAAAATTGCTGTTAAAAGTAGGTGCTACATCAGCAAGTCTTCATTCATAGTTTTCTATGAACAGCCACCTTACAAATGAGTGCAAATCTTAAAGGTCCATTTTACATTTCAAGTCTCAAGGTTAAAAAAAATTGTTACAGAGCAACAAGCTGTTTCTGTAAATGCCCACACTATCTCTTTTTAAATGGTTAAAAATGGCACGTGCTATGCCACTGCTACTAAAAGACATTTCAGAATTCTAGACCCAACTAAAACACTAAAACAAAAACTAGAAACCAAAATACCTTTGCCCCTTGCTGCAGAATAGCAGCCAGGTGCTTTCCGTTGTAATGCTGGTGAACAAACTGATTTGCAGAGAGAACCTTGACCTTAACCCCAATTTTATTCCTAACGAGGGGCCTTCTAACACAAGGTGAGCAGGTACGGCCCCTCTGAGATCATTTTGCTTTCAATGAACACAAGCCGGAGTTCTGAGGATGAGATGGAGAGGTGCTGAATTTGTGTCACTATGCAGGCACTTGTGTATAGGAATGTAGGCTTCTCATGTTGACACTTAGTGTTGATGCATTCCCTACTCTCTAAAAGCCTCCCTAAGAGTTCACTACCCTACTGACCATGAGTAGCTCCTGGTCTCCTCCCTGTCACCTTGCAGACATACAGCAGTGGAGGTTGACACAAGGTGCAAAGGAGAATATGAACCAAATACTGTAGTCTTGAGGAAAAACAGGACTGTGCTAAACGTAGGATCTTCACAAAGATGTGACATCAGTGGGCTCAGCACTTAGTTTGCATAGCATATTGATGTCTTCGTTTTTCACAAACATGTTGCCCAAAAAGAAAACAGGTAGAGTGAATTCCCGGTGTTAGGACAGATCAATGGGCCAACATGACCAATGTGGTTTTCATGAAGGCAAGGCAAGTTTAAACGTCAGAAAGTACAAAACAAAAAGGTGTGCTTCTGTCCACGTGCACTGACTAAGGGGCAGTGCTTGTGGAGGATCTGCCTTGGAAATGCATTCACGTTTGGCAGTAAAATGATAACAGAGCTCTTACCTTTAAGAGCTTGGTAGGAGTGTGCGCGTCATTTTTTCTCTTGAAGGAAGCGCTGTGCACACTTTCATATAAAAAACCCCAGATAATCTGCCCACATGATATTGGTAATGAGTTGCTATTACTGCCCCGCTGTGCATAACGGTCATTCTGTGCAGCAAAACGAGTTTGAAAAGCAGTCACTATGTTACTGTTGGGAAAAAGGCTTTTTTCCTGTTACAAACACAAATCAGTAGGAGTTTCCCCCATGACAATAACAAGGATTTCATCATTCTGACTAAGGAACAAATCTGGTGTGCTTTCAGAATAAAAAACCCTGTGCATGAGATCAGCGATACCATGACACAAAGAGCAGCAAAACCTAGCAGCAGAGAGGGTGACAGTTTGGAAGTGCTGAAGTTGGGGTACGTGGTACTTCAGAAAGCAACCGACCCAGGCAGACACGTGCCGAATGCATATGGAAGATGGGTGCTGAGGAGTACCCGGCGCTGCACAGACTGCAGTTGGTAACACTCATCGGACAGGAAACGTTAGAAACCTCTGGTGTGAGCGCACAGCCTCAGGAAGTGCGGTGATGTAAACTCTGAGAATGTTAATGACTTGTGTATTTTGGCAACAGACTCGGTATCGTATAAAAATAATGTGTAGTAAAAAAATCCCGGTGTCCATCATAAAAATTCAGGAAAAAAAAAAAAGAAAAAAAATCCATAGCAATTTCTGTCCTCATGGGATGAAGATGCCCCCATTTGTCAGAAACAGTTTTAAATAACAAGTAGTACATTGGAAACAAAAATGGGTCAGCAGCCATTAAACGTGTCCTATATGAAAGTGCACATCTTTCAATGGAGTTTAACCACCATGAGGTTGTGATCTAACACAAACTGCAACTTAGGACCATAGAAATTAACTCCTTCCGATGGAAATATGGACCACCATCAAGACAAGATTACTATTTTCCTTACAAGATTAAAAACATTGAAATTTTGCAGCATCATAGTAAGGCACTCACCCACGGAAAAGTCTGCGACTGTTGCTTCAAATGGCAGCAGCTAACTAGCTTTTAACACAAGGAAGACAGTTTTCAGTTCTGAACTAAGTGCTAGGGTGCCTTACATTATATGGGGGGAATTATTTGGGGGCGGGGAACTGTTAGTGTTAGAATTCTCCTATAAACTAGTTGTTTTCCCCTTAACCCATTAAAGCATCTCATATTCTAAAATATTAGTTTTATAAATCTAGTCTTCTGTTTTAAGGCTCTAAAAATCCCCTCCCCCCAACCCCCACAAAAAATACCTACCAGCGCCTGGTGGGCAACGGAGGACCAAATCCGCCATTTCACAGTCAGGAGTCTATAGTATTGCATCTTAAAAATGAAAACCTGCTTCCACCTCCTGGGAGTTTTATCCCTTCCTTGAATGCCTTCATGTGTTTGGTCAGGTCAAAATTTTGCAAAACCAGAAAAATTAAAAAAATAATCATCAGTCTCTTCCAATCCTACAAAGGTGTTGGATCTTTCTGTCCCGTGGTGCTGGTCTCCTGCCTCGAATCGACGCTGCCTGCCCTGCAGTGATTTCTCATTGGAAAAAAAACAAGGTGTCCCAATGCTTCCTTTTTTGTATGGCTCCTACAAATCTGAAAGCTTTCTTGAGTGAGGTAACAAAAGTTAGGCTTTCAAGCAAAGTACATGGTACGTAAAGTGTCCTGATGAACCTGCACAGCCTTCGCCAAGGCCTGGGGATCTCTGCCGTTGCTCTGTCCAGATATATGGCTGCCCTCACCACTGAAAATCAAGGAAATCACTGCATAATTATTTCATATTTCCCTCCCCCGGAACACTGAGAAACCCCCCTGAAGATCAGAGTCCACCGAACACTGGCAGCACAGGAAGGCACCTCACCGCAGTGTACGGGGTTGCTGTGCGTGCCAGTGACTGTGCCTGGCACTGCAGAGATTCCAGCACCTCGAGGTGGCTGGTAACGCCGAAACGCCCCAGGGATGCTCATCCAGGCCTGGGATGAGCTCAGGATGGGATCTAACCCTCCTTTACCCCCAGTTCTCCCTAGGCTGGGACCTAAGGGGATGCAGCTACGTGTGGGAATCCCGCCCAGAACGGGTCTGCTGCAGCACTGCTCGGGCACAGGCACTTTCAAACACCAAGGCAGGGGGCTCATGCCCCCCGCGCGGCCCCGGGG
>NW_009625358.1:15250-18258 GCF_000690535.1 Cariama cristata | reverse complement strand
CCCTGAACGCCACCAGTCGGGCGTAGTACGCTGGGGCCGGGATGGAGACCGAGCGGGTGCAGCGCACGTAGGTATGGCACAGCTGGTACGTGAGGATCTGCAGCTCATCCGCGGTGAACCGGTTGTCATCCCAGAGTACGTAGTAATGGGAAGGCCGGCTTGTACCCTGGGGAGGAGAGGGGGCAGTGTGAGAGGTGCTGCCTGCAGGCAGGTGCTTCGCATCCTCATCACCTCCTCCCTGATCAAAACAACCTGACCAGGAGAGATGCCCGTGCTTCCCTCATTTGAGAAGCTCACACGTGCACAGGCACCGCGAGGCAGGAAAGCCCTTAGCACCGAGGTGCAAACCACAGCATTCACTCTGCTGCCCCACGCCCAGGCACTGCCCGTGCTTCTGCACCGCCACCCCTGGCTCCCAACACCACACAGCCCACTGCATCGCGTATCGCACCAGCTCCACACCGAACCGGGCCAGCTCCCCGCAGCCCTTGCAGGGGGAGAGGAAGCCAAAAAGCCTCTCTTGCAGAAGTAGCTGTAGATTAAATGAGTGCAATTTTTTCAGTACCGTTTCTGAACTAATCTTGGCTGCCTGAAGAAAGGCAGCTGCAAAGCAAACCGCCTGCTCCAGGGACGGCTGGCCCCAGCTCTCCCGCCCACGGCCAGACAACAGGTCCCTGCTGACAACCAGGCGCCCCAGCGAGCCCGGCACACTCAGACACCAGCTGACAAGCTGCTGAATTGGCCACTCTGAAGGAGGAAAATCTCAGAGAAGAGATCCTTGGCTCCAGGAGAGAAATGGAGTACGTGCCACATAATGCAGCAGCAGTGCAGTCTCGCCACCTGCTCGCCAAACCACCGCAATGGCAGCTTGGATCGAACTGCCCACGTCTCCGGTGCTGACGGGAGGCTATGACAGGGCCAGGTCAGATGCACGAGAGCGCAGTCTGCAACAACAGCCGAAGAAAACCAGCAGCATCACAACAGCCAGCTGCGCAGTGCGGTACCTGAATGCCTGCATGACTGCACAGGTAGAAGTCAAACTCAAAGGGGTGGGTGATATTTGTATCCACTGTTGTTCCTGCTGTTTTTTTCTTCCCAATCTACAGGGAACAGAAAGAGAGATCCAAGCACTGCAGAGTTTGGTTATTTCCAGCTGCCCAGAGCACTGTCCATAACACACTTGCCTGGCACCACAGCCATGGCACGGAGTCCCCATCTCAGCATCTCAGTTTGAGAGCACCATGCAGAGCCGCTCCCCAAGTGCCCGTTAACGGGGGACAGAAGCAGCTCATCCTGCTCTGCTCCCTGCCTCAACAGGCTTGCTGGCATTTTCTGCAAGCATCAACACCAGGCACGACATGGAGATAGAGCGAACGGCATCAGAAGGAAAGCAGGCAGGGTGAGGGCTGGGCACTGGCCCGTCCTACTGTAGAAATGAGGATTAAGTGAGCAAAACTCCAGGGATCTCTGCAGAGTGTATGCTAGAGTCTCTGCCGTAAGATACTGGGGCTTTTGCACCCTGACAAAAAACTGTCCTCAGTTCCCAAGATTAAATCCTCATGTTCAGGTAAAGCCAGAGTCTGGTTAGACTAGATCTAACCCCTAAATTTAGATCAAATCTAGGAAAAGCTACAGCAATCAATGTTACTGCACAGCACACATGAACAAGCTGTGAGCAAGCAAGGGGTTATTCATCCTGTCATGTCAGCGGCTACCGCTATCACCAAAACAACAGATGTTTTCAAGCTGACAGAGGCTATTTCAAGAGAGTCACCAGGATCATCAGCACCCAGTAACTCGTCATAACAGCAAACAGCTGTCTGGGTTTCTAGAAGCAGCCTAATCCGCATGGATGTGGGAGTCAACAGAGCAGCACGTTTCATTCAAGAAAGAGCTCTCTGCCTGCCAACGGTGAGCTTTCCCCTCTGCAAAGCCAGGGCTGGCTCTTCCTAAAGGCTGGGGATGAATCAGCCGCCTCCAGCCCCGGCACCCCACGGCACTCACCCTCTCGTTCTTGTCTGCACAGAAGAGACGGGTGTGATGCCTTTTCTGGACGACGATGTAGGTGATGCCAGGCTGGTAATCCTTTTCCAGTTTGATGCAGGCGTCTCGGATCGCTAGGAGCTCATAGTGAAGGATCTGGAGAGACAAGAGCACACAGAGTGAGGGGACACACCAGCACCCAGCCATCCCCATGCACCCTCAGGTAACCCCACGGGAGCCGGCGCAGCCTCGATGGCTGATGGGGATCCCAGGGGTCCTCACCTGCGGCAGCTGCCCCTCGGGAACGCCGTCACGGTAGAAGATGATCCTTGTGGGTTTGAAGCGGGTGGATTTGTAGAACTGGATAAGGAGCTCCCTCACCATGTAGGACAAGTCCTCGATGATTTCCTGGCGAGTCTGTGGCTGCCGCACCGTGGCCCAGTCCCGGCTGGGGTGGGCATCCATGCTGCCCACAACCTGCGGCGACAGAGACAGGCCAGGCCCATGCGTCACAGCGGGAAGGATGGAGGAGATGTGGGACATTCCCAGCCTCCGCCTGCTTCTGACACCCACAGCTGGCCATGGGCAAAGCACCCGAGCCCACAGATCAGGAGATAGGACAGCAAATACCGTACAAGCAACTGGCGCCCAAAAGGGACATCCCTGGCTGCGGCCATGTCCTCGTTTCACACCCTGCCGTGCCCTTTGCAGCACTTACGGGAATTTCCAGCGAGACAACTTGGCTGGTGCCACTGAGCGACGTGGCTGTGGGGGCTGTTGCTGCTCTGTCCCCGCCTTGCTCCTCCTGCCCAGCAGCGGAGGGGCGAGGGCAGAGCGGGGCTGCCCTTTCCACCTGCCTAAGCCCTCTTCCCTCCATCCCTCACTTGAGAGGTTTTTGGCTTCCACAAAGGACCGTGTGACCCCAAACCCTGCTCTGCTGTTTTCGTCAGGACAATGACACCCCCAGGGTACAAAACCCCACCTGCAGTTGCAACGCTGCTGCTGTAACAGCTGCCGCTGAGCTC
>NW_009625358.1:13880-15099 GCF_000690535.1 Cariama cristata | reverse complement strand
CTCGCCCTCCCCCGGCTCAGCCGCAGGCAGCGGAGCTGCCCCAGACGGCTGCGGTCTGCCCGGCGGCACTGCCGCCTCCTGAGGACACGGCGAGGCTGTGTCACCGCACAGCAGCCGTCGAGCAGGGAGTTCCCATTGCGGCCGGGCACTCTGGAGGGGAGACCTCAAAGACGTCATGGCAAAGAGGCCGAGAGCAGCTGGGCTTGGCCATGATGCAGGGCTGGGGGCATAGCGTGAGTCATGGGAGTCAAAGCAGGTGCTGGCCCACGCTGGGAGACAAACGCCCAGCTGCTTCACCACACCCCTTTTTTTTTGCTGTGCATCCCACATCCCCCCCCGCCCCGAGCGGAGGGAAAGCACCGCAGACCCCACATCCTCAGCAGTGTTGAGCCTGCCGCCCCTGCCCTCAGCAACGGTTTCACTTTTGCTTTGCAAATGGAGCTCTGGGGTCTGGGCTGCCCCGCGGGAGCTGATGTGCGCAACAGAAATGTTGCCTTTGGCTTCAGCCGCAGACTCCCTTCTATTGTCTAATTAACAACACACCAAGGACAAGATCAAGGCCGTCTGAAGGCTCTACCCTTCTCCTCCCCTGTAGCTTCAAAAAAGCTTTCATAAAAATTAAGAAAAAAAACCCCACAGTGGTCCTGCACAAAAAAAACACAGAAGATGTTTTCAGAGGGGAAGCGCTGCCGCCAGGAAACGGACTGTTCTGTCCCACCCACACCTACAGCAAACAGCCAAAAGCATTTCCCAACCCCTTCTAATTAAGAAAAAAACACTCCTCCAGAGATGCATTTGCATGCCAAGGAAAACCTGAGCTATGAGTCCTGGAAAGTTAAGAACTTAATAGGAAAATGCTGACATGCTTAATTAAAACAGACGCTACAAGAACCTGACACTCTCGTTCGCCGCAACGAGCGCAAGGCAAGGTCTTACAGCCTGATGAAGGGCGTGAGCTGCCGCCAGCCTCACCAGCATGCGAGCGGCACTTCACTCGATGGATGCTCATTATTCGTTTGACGCGAAGGCAAATCCTCCTCCCCAAAAGGCTCAGAAGAAGCCCAGTCACCCTAGTTCCCCCCGATTTCCAAAACCCCAGCTCTCCCGCCTGGGGAAGGTCCCTCCCAGGGCTGCACTGAAGGACCAGGATGCCCAGGGAGGACTCCGGGGAGCACAGCGGCCGCAGCGAGCTCCCCGCACACCCCGTCCGACAGTGCTT
>NW_009625358.1:7180-13783 GCF_000690535.1 Cariama cristata | reverse complement strand
ATGGGGGTCCCACCTCTCCGGGAGTGGGATCAAAACACCCAATAGGGCAGGGGCCACCCTGAGAAGTGTCACCGGTGGGACAGTAGTGACACAGACCCTTCATGGACACACGAGTCCCATCCCAGCTCCTGCGTCCCTGCAGGGCTCTCGGGCACCGAGCCTGGCCCCAGGCAGGGAACTTACAGCCGTTATGGAGGGTTTCTTCCCATCTCCTGCCGGCGGGTGAGTGACATCGGCACCAAGGAAGATCACCGGCTGCTGAAAGACAGCAGAGCTGGTGGGAGAGAAGAGAAAGCAGCAGTCAGCCTTTTGGGGCCATCTCAGGGTGATGCACAGCCCAACGGAGACAAGCAGATCACACAGAGGACATCTCCTGACCTCTGGGCTCTGGCCTGGGCACATCAACAACTCATCACAAGGCGAGACAGGCTGCAACCCCCCATTTCAAAGAGCTACTTTACACAGCTACCCACAGGCCCCCTCTTCGCCAGGTAAAGCAGGCAGGCAGCACCACCACGGACCTGGGAAACAAACCCCAAAAACGTGAGAGGCAGTGGCAGTACGAACCGCTGGTGAGGCACAAGGATGTTGTTGATCCCGCCAAGCTTGACGTTGATCTTGAGGCAGAGGTTGGAAAGGGTCTGCGGGGAGGTTTTCACCACGTTCTTGACCTGGACGCACTGCGTGGCCATTCCCAGGAGGGTGTCCCCAACACGCTTCACCTCGGCTGCGGGCAGAGGAAGCAGGTGAACACAGAGGCAATCAGCCACGCACCACTTCCAGCAGCATCCTCAGAAAGGGGGAGAGAAAGCACCGTGGGAGGAGCAGGGCCAGCCCTGCTAAGCCAGAGCAAAGCCCCTCTCCCCTCCCGACTCGCCCCCGCCCCAGACGCACCGTACACCGGCGTTTTCCCTGGCAGGATGACAATGATGAGCTGAAGCCCTGAATAGGTGTTCTTGAGGTGTCGAAACATGGGCTCCACACTGTCTGCACCCTGGGCGTATTTACAGAAACAGGGCTGGCCTTGGATCGGCATCCCTGCATCTTTGGAGATCTTGCGCAGCTGGTCCGTAAAGTTCCTGTGCCCGGGAGGAGAAGCAGTGAGCCCTGAGCGCTTCCGCACGGCAGCTCTGCCACACACCCTGGCCACCGGGCAAGGTGCAGGGACCCGTGGCTGGAGTGCTGCGGCACAGGACAGAGACAAGCCCATCACATCACCACACCTGTGGTTTTACAGCATCCAGCAAGTGCATGGCACAGCAAACGCAAGACCAACACGTGTTAGAGCTGAACCATCCCCTCTTGGTGCCATCTTACCCAGGTACTGACTCTTCCTGAAGTGATGGAGCTGTGAGCCGTTCTCCGGTAGAAAGGTGGAGAAGCGGGGAGCAGACCTGCTGTCTGGGACAGTTGATTTCCAGATGATTTGCAAAGCTGATGCAAGCCTTCACTTACCAAACTGGACAAAATGCTCAGCCACACTCTGGATTTTTGGATTGCCAAGGATAAATTTGATGGAGGGAGAGCCAGAGGGAGCACGGGGCTCCCAGCTCTGCCCCAAAGGGGTCACAAAAGGAGTGCGGTGTCACTCCCGCCTCCACCCAGTTACTGCAGACATGGGAGACTGAGCTGCTCCAAACCATCCCAAACATTTACTGTGCCAAACACCCAGAAGGGGCACACAAAATGCTCGCCTTGACGCGTCCGTTCTTGGTCAGGAGAAACCTGAGTCCCCAGCAGAATCCAAACCCAAAGTGACCATTTCCCTAAATCAAATAAGCTGTCCCTGCTCTGCATCACTTTGCTACCGAACCAGAGAATCTCTAACCTACCAGCGCTTTTCAGAAAGCCTAAGACTTCTCTGTAATAAAAACCCACGGCGAATTAGGATGCTTCCTACATGAAAGGCATTACTTCAGATAGGGCATTGGAGAAACTTTTAATTAAATATCCCTCACGACCCCATCTCTCCGATATTCAGCTTAGAAGAGTCCAATACAGCTTTAAGGCTGGCAGTATCAGATCACGATACTGCAGCTACCTGATGCAAAGA
Organism: Cariama cristata; assembly: GCF_000690535.1. Taxonomy (NCBI): domain Eukaryota; kingdom Metazoa; phylum Chordata; class Aves; order Cariamiformes; family Cariamidae; genus Cariama; species Cariama cristata. Next base: position 11,730 of record NW_009625358.1, on the reverse strand, counting down.
GCAGATCGAGGAGAGCCTGTCAGCTCACACATGCTGGAGTGCCGATGTGCTCGCTCCAACCTGGCAGGCTTTGCGATGGTTCTGGGACTGTTTGCAGCCAGGATAAACAGTTGGGCACTCTGGATAAACTAACAGAAACAAGACTGAACACCCAGTCTGAACCTGGATCGAATTTGTACCACGAGCAATTCAGATGCAGTATTAGCGATGAAGGACGTGCAGCCCCAGGCTGGGAGCCGCAGGGTGGCCGCGCCACGAGCCACGGCTCCCCCGGCTCACCCCACCCACGCGGGCTGCCCCTTTCCTTACTTCAGCACCTCCTCTCGACACTGCTTCTGCGGGGCAAAGCAGGCAATCGCCCAGACTTTGATCTCAATGCCGTTGTAGAACTGCTTCCCTCGCATGTCCCACACGCCTTGGTTGGGAGTTGCAATGGCCCGGTTCTGCAAGGCAAACAGATGGTCAGAGCGCTGCCGTGTCCTGCCTGGCCCCACACCGGCAGCCCCCGGGGAGCACCCACACGTGCTGTGGTTGTGCTCCCCGTCACAAAGCCGCACGCCCTCGTCAGAGCCAACTCCCTGCACTGCCAGGGTCTGCCGCGGCACTCGGCGATGGGCAATTCACCATCTTGGCTCCTCAACAGTGACGAAAATTCACCCAAGCTGCCTTACCCTGAGCATCCCTCTCCCCTTCAGCTCACTTTTCTGTCACCGAACGACTCTTGGCTACAACTTTTGGAACAGTTTTATTGCAAAAAACCCAAAACCCCAAACCCAAGGCACTCTGATAAAAAATTCCAGCTCTAACCTACAAATGTGAAGGTAGCACAAGTTTTCTTCAGAAACAGTGTTTTCTGGTGTGAAAGCATCCCTCTGCACGACGCAGCTCAACACCCGGGCAGTGCAGCCGTGCTTACCCTGCCTCCATACTGCAGGATGGGCGCCGGCAGGACCCTCCCCGTCACCTCCGTCATGTCGTCTTTCACCTTGATCCCAAACTCCTGAATGTACGGATCCAGGTTGTAGCTGGCATTCTTCATCTGCAGAGGGAAGGAAGGGCCATGGGAGGGGGCAAGACCGACTGCTGCGTCCCACACAGCTTCAGCTGGCCGGGAAGCACGGGCACCTGTTCTCTGCAGAGCTGCAGTCCTCTCCGTAAGGCACGGCGAGCGGTTTAACACAAAGGGCCAAACCCTGTCCTCCAAACTGACCCAAGGGGGACCTGATTTTTGAACGCACTGACCAACGTAACTGAGAGCAGAGCGTGCTCCTGAGATTTAAGGCTCCAACGGGAAGGTTCAGACTGGCAAGAGACTGTTATCAAGAGTCACACAAGGAATATCAAATGTCCCCAGCTGCGAAAGACGCATCCATTTGGGTAACAACAGCACCATTAACCAGCTCCTGCCCAGCCGCTGGCAGAGCCGGGTTTGCCGTTCCCCTGGCTTGCCCCAGGCTGACCTGCAGGCAGAGTTCCTGTGCTGCAGCCCCACAACGCACAGTCCCCACGTACACCCAGGGCCAGGGTCATTTCTCTAATTTGTTTTCCTATTTTTAGTTCCAGCTCCCTTTGGGTCAGGTTCCATCAGCACAAGGACCTGAATTTGCTGCACACGAGTTTCCACGGTCACTTTGAGCCAGGCTCCTCTATGCAAGTGTCCGTCACACACATGCAGGCATCTCTGACCAGGGATTCAGTGAGAACAGGGGGATAAAACCAAGCCATTAACCCCACTAGTGTCTTCTGAGCAGGTCGCAGCTCTCCAGTGCAGAGCAGCTGAGGAGCAGGACCACAACAAGGTTCATCACGGGCACAATGCCATAACCTGTCATCAGAGCCGCAGCCCCGACACTGTTCCTCCTAGGGACTTGTGCCACGTACCAGGCGACTAATTTCCTCCTGCCTGTCTGGGGCAGACCTGGCTGTTGCTTTTATCATGGTTGATGTTTGATTGTCTGTGAGCTTCTTGATGCACCGCTGGCCTGCCACGATGTTGCACACCTGCACGGGACGGGAGAGACAGCAGCCAGGCATTAGGGACAGGTGAGACACGGGGGACCACGGCTGAGCTGCCCCATGGGCACGGCACTCAGGCCATGCAGCCAGCCCCAAACCAGAGGTGCCGAGCCTGCAGCTGCAGGAAAATGGCATTTTTACAGCGTGGTCTCCTCCCTCACTCACTAGAAGTGGCTCTTGACAGGTCAACATTGAGGCAACTAGAGCCCACAACACATTAGCTGCAGAATATTGTCATGCATCTGCCAGCAAAGACCGCTTGCCTTCGCTTTGCACAGTGCCCAAAAGCTGGGGCGCCCAGCGATGCAGAGCCAACACTCACCTCCAAGGGCAGGTACGTGTGCTTCTGCTCCTGGCCAACCTGGAGACAGGGCAGGTGGGGGTATTTCAGCTGCAGGTTGTATTTCTGCTTAAAGTACTGAGCCACTGTGCACTCCACTGTCTGACCGCTCTCCAGCTGCAGGGGAAACCTGGCAGAGGCAGGACACGAAGGATGCACCTACTCAAAACAGACACTTCCAGAGCTCAAGCACTACTTACTCTGGCTGGGAAGAGAGGGAACTGGCAGGCTCCCTCTCTGAGCTACCATAAAAGAAAATAAAAAGCACAACAGTGGTATTTTCAGAAATCGAGTCAGGAATACTCTGACCCCAGTGTGGGACTGAGGTCCCTAAATAAAGCTCTCCCTCACTAATCCAGCTAATCAGGGCAAATGTTTATTGCAGGACATGCCACGCATGCCACCGCCAGGTACATAAATACAGCACAGTGGCACTCAGGAGGACTTCTGTGCTCGGTGCCCTCCCTGGGAGCCAAGCTGAGCTCCAGGGCAAGGTTAACCGGTCTTTCCCAGTATGAGGCAGCGGGTCTGGGGTGGGCAAGCGCAGGGGGCAGGAGGGGTACAGCTCCCTTCAAAACCACAGGAAAAAAACAAACCCAACCCAAACTTCCCAGTGGCAGGGCTGAGGAGTGCCACACCGTCCATAGCCGGAGCGCGTGATACCCAGCCTCACCCAGCACCAGCTGTTCCCGGCTCCATAAAGAGCTCTGTGAAAATGAAGAATTGACCCGATATTCTTTATGGAGCCAAAATTAGACAGGAGAGCGAGCCCGAACACCCTGGCAAGGCATCACGTTCTTCTTGCGCTCACCAAGGCCCAGGGCTGGGACCCAGGGATGCTGGAGCACAGGGGAAGCGGGGTGCACACGGTGACAGGCACATGAACCCCAAGGAGACACACTCGGAGATGGGGTTGTGTGACGAGGGCATGGGAGGTGTCCCCGCTTCGGTGGGGGCTCTGAAGCCTGACAGCGCCAGCCTGAGCGGACACTGCTGGTTTGGTATCGGGAAAGAACCGGGAGGAGAGATTTTCTACCAGCACTTGGGGCTGTGCAGCACGAGCCAAAATTTCTTGTTCCGTTTTTACTTTTTTTTTTTTTTTACTTGTTGGCAAAATTTCCAGAAACATTGCAGAAACTTGGGGGGCAGACAGCCTGAAAAACATCCCCCCGTCCCCTCCAGCTCCACTCAGCGAGCCCCCAGCAGAGAGCACAAGCACAGCCCCTCCTGCCCCAGTGCTGTCCCCACCACCGCCTGCACGGGGAGGTCTGGAGAGCCCCACCTGCTCTCCCCCCAGCCTCTGCCTCCACCCCGGCTCCCCCCCCAGCCTCTGCCTCCAACCCCATTTTGCTCCCCAGGGGGCAATTCCCAGGACAAACCCCACTGATGAGTCCTGGAAACACCCGTGGGCTGCGGTACCCAGCAGCTTGGTGCTGAGGGTACCTCTGCCTCCCCCTCCCCTCCCGTCTGCGGGGGGTTGTGGGGCGCAGGGCAGCCCCCAAGACGGAGGGGTGTCCAGGCCCAGCCTGCTCCCAGGCACATGCAAATAATTTCAAGGCAGGGAATTGCTTTATCCCCTGACAAAGCTTCTGCTTTGGCCATGTCTATTTTAAGAAAGAAGAAAACCAAACTCGGAGGTAAAAACTAGGACAATTCCTGGCATGTCAGCTCCCGCCCGCCGCAGCACGCCGCCTGCCAGGCAAAGCATCCTCTGCACTCCCACCCTCCCCTGCATCCTGCTCGCCTTCACTGCGCATGACACGGAGCTGTGCGCGCTGCTGCGCCCAGAGCCGCTGCAGAGCCCCAAGCACATCTCCTTTTGCCATCACAGGCTAGAGTTTCCCGTCCAGCTCTCCCTAACGACACCAGCAGCTGCTAAAAAGGAGAACAGCTCAGATTTTTCCAAGGGCATCTTCCCACCCGCCTTACGTCTGGTGGCTGGCCGGCCGCCTGGTAACGTTACACACGCGGTATTTCCTCTTCATCTGCCCGCAGTGGGTGACCTCGACTTTCAGACCTGATGCAAGACAGGGAGACACAGCAGAGTCACAGGTAAAGGCAGGAGCGATTCCCCTTTGCCCAATTTCCCCGGGACCCTGCCAACACCTTCCTTAAATAATTAACCGTTTGCAGAGTAGGTATGCTTGCAGAGGCCCTGTGAAGTGCAGGAGGGAGGCAACGGTGCCCAGGAGAC